>NC_134570.1:38756362-38821362 GCF_050947875.1 Dermacentor variabilis | reverse complement strand
GGCTAGTTTGTGTTCATTAATTTTTAACTTCGCTGAGTGAAACTAACCACGGCAACTAACAGAACAGACACACCCGACAGGACGAGAGGGTGCTCTCTCGTGGTTGCATCCCGCAGAGCGGCTGGCCAGTCACCTAACGTTCTAGCTGAGGCATTTGCAGACCTTCTCGTCTCTCCTATGTACAATGATACCACAAATGGTGACGTTTCTTCTTTGGCAAGTCAGAGTACCGTAACTGCTTCCTACGGTCCTGCCTGCCATATGGACGAGGCAAACTTCACTCTTGAGGAGCTGCGACATGCTTTCAGCCTCTCCAAACGCCGCACAGGCCCAGGTGAAGACGGTGTAACGTAACAAGCATTGCGGAACATTGATAAGACCGTATATTGGACGACTATATTGAACTATGGAGTACCTGTGTAATCCCTGTCGAATGAAAAATCTTCCGTATTTCAAAGCCCGAGCGCCCTGCAAGACACCTCAAGTCCTACCGGCCGTTATCTCACACTTCACATGTCATCAAGATTATGGAGCGAATACTCCAAGCTAAGCAGGCCGCAGGCGGTTGCACTCAGACTCCTGCAAACGAAATCCTACCCAAATGCGGCGTCCCCTAACAGCATATATCCCAAGATTTATCCGAATTCTTCTTGCGTAGCCTGTGGTGAGGTTGCTAGTTTGCCTCATATGCTCTGGGAGTGCGGTTCGCTGAGCCCGAAGTTCACCAAGGAAGAGTGGGACGCGCTCCTGCGAAGTCCCGTCTTTGAGGACGAAATCCTGGCAGTCCAGTGCGCCCGCGATCGGGCCGGCAGACTAGATCTGTCAGTCCGGTCGTGGGATTAGCCGGATGCGCGTTTTATCGCGTTTTGCTGGACCAAATAAAAGTTTATTCACTCACTCACTCACTCACTCACTCACTCACTCACTCACTTACTCACTCACTCACTCACTCACTCACTCACTCACTCACTCACTCACTCACTCACTCACTCACTCACTCACTCACTCACTCACTCACTCACTCACTCACTCACTCACATGGAGCGAATGGTCCTGTGTCGCCTAGATGTCAGGCTAGAGAAGCTGAATTTTTTTCCCTTATGTAATAATAGACAATCAAACATCGAATTCGCATCTTCAATGTCTCCGTTCAGGGTTTTATCAGCTTTGCCCCGGTCATAGCGCATACAGACAATGCATGGACAACACTCTGCACTTTACTTTCTTTATGGTTACGAAAATTTAGCGCAAACACAAGGGACAAAAAAGGAAACGCACCTTTTTGCCTTTATTTTTCTTATACTTTAAAACCTTAGGTTAAAGTATCACGTGAGGTACTTTTACACGTTTCCGATCAACTTCTTTTTTTCCACTTCCTTTCTTTTTTGTTTGTTTCGACATTTGTTACTGTCGGTCTGCCGCTGGGAATATCGTTAGGTTTTTTTTATCCTTAGCTGCGCTCACCATTCTTGTTATCCTAAACCGACGTAATAAATATTAAATATATCACGACTCCCACTTACCCTTTCCTGTACGTTTAGATTAGATTAAATCCCGATAAATGCACCCAGTCGACGTCCCATAACTAGAAGCTGACAGGATGCCAAGAAGCACTCAGACTAGACGAAAGCGGCGATATTGAATTAAATCGCACCGTAAAAGCTCACTGCCGTTGCGCGTCCCCTGGCGTGCGATCGAAGTAAGTTCCAAATTCAATCACCCCTAATCAAACCAAACGATAAATGTACTTTAATTCCATTTACCTCCTACCATGTTGCTCATTTCATGCGGCTCCGACGTCTCAAGCGCAGAAAAGAAGAAAGAAACTTCCCAATTCTCAAACGGCACCGGCAGGGACGTACCACGCGAGCAGTCGTCCGTGGAGGACTTCGGACGTGCTTAGAAGCACGGGGCCTGTTTCAGTGTCTCCGTGCCGACGTAGTGGGACGCTACAGGTCACGTTATGAGACACTGCCGTTAATTCTGCAAGAAGGCAGTAGCAGTCGTCAGAGTTCCTGTGTGGTGCGTGAGTAACCGTATTTTGCAGCCTCGTAATCAGTGGACTATGCGTGCACGGATGTTCGTAATCACGCGTTTTCAGCGCCAACTAAAGATGCGTGTCATACATGCGTACGTGTGTAAGGCTACTACCAAACGTATGGCTGCTTTGTGTAGCGCGTCCATCATGTGTAGACGCCCTTCCTATTTTCGATAGTGTGAGTACATGTGTTTTATATATTACCTGTGAATTATCTGACGCAATACATTTCACAATCAAGAAAGTTTTGCCACATGCGGAGTGCATACTAGTTGCCTGTGGACAGCAGACAGGCAAATTGGACACTTTCCACTCCTCGCTACAAGAGGCAAGCAACTCGTGGCACGACCGGCTAGACGCGAGGCTGCGGTGTATGTGAGGATCCACGAATTGCGGGCAGCTTCCTTTTCTCCCTCTGCTCATCAGTTTCCATCTACGGTGATGCCATGTAATGATGTCTGTACGTATGGTTACTTTTATTAAATATGCTTTTAAGATGTTGGTGCCTTCAGGACACGCCGAATACTCCTCTCCTCAGTCATGTAATAGATGTACAAGATGTTTTGAAAACGCATGCGGATCAAAAAATTCTTTTTCGATCAGCCAGACGTAGGAAAACAGGGTAGAGACTCTCTTAGAGGACCTAGCACGTGGACACTGGAAGCCGAACAGGGCCCAGACCTAGGTTTATACATAAAGCTCATCTCAAAGGAAATTCTAGAGTCAAAGCGGCATCGCTTCAAACACAAAAATTTTTCCCCTTCTCAGCAGCAAATTCTTAAAGAACTCGCAGAAAAAATGTCATTGTAATAAAATCAGCAGACAAAGGCGGCAGTATCGTAATTTGGCCTATAGAAAAGTGCAGAAGTGAGGCCTCCAAACAACTGAGCAATCACACCCATTACAGAAAACTCTACTCTAACCCAACTTCAGACTACAGCATTCTTGTGCAAAGCACAATAGCGGCGCTCCATCGTTCCATCGTACTAATCACGCAATTTGAATCTCGCTTCATGATACCTAAGAACAAAGAAGCAGGCTGCCTTTTACCTTCTTTCTAAAATACATAAAGTTCCCGTAGAATAAATATTTACCGCAGAAAGCAAAGGTCGGCCTATAGTGTCTAATAGCAACACACCTACCGAGTCACTAGCTAAATTCTTAAATCACCACCTGTCAAACATCCCCACCACCCTCCAATCTTTTGTTCAAGACACGCCCCACTTCCTTCAAATTGTCGATGACATCAACGCTAACCAAATCCTTTCCAACCGCGCTATTCTAGTCCCTTTAGGTGTCCCTACCCTTTCCACTAACATGCCCATGAGTGAAGGAATTAAAGCTGTATCGAAATCCCCAAGCGCCCGCTTCTGAAGTTTACCTGTCACTCCTTAGGTTAGCTCTTACGCTCATCTATTTCGATTCTATTCTATTAACTACCTGCCAAGTTTCGGCACTAGCATGGGAACACCATTCGCTCCCACGTATGTCAACAATTTCATGGGACAGCTTGAAGCAATTCATTAAAACTTCTTTCTGGGCGAGTTGGTGCATACTTGACATGAAAACTGTTTACAGCGCAAACACATGCAACCACAAAGTATAAGGGACAGGACACAAGCGCTGACTGTCAACTAACTTTTATTAACAGAAGACGGGTGCCTTATATAAGGGGAAAGGCAGAAGTGAAGGGGGAAGGGAGTGATACAATCGGGGAAAATGACGATGCGCATCGGTGAACGAACGTGCAAGCAGTCAACGCATTCAGACGCGAAGAAACAAGAAAACGAAAAAGTAGACAAACACTAACAAAAGGCGAGGGATACTAAGATACAATGAAATCAGTAAGCAGCCGCTTCCAAAAAATGAAGCTCTGCCGCAAAAAGCGATACAGAAGGGGTGCTTACGCACTTGCTGCCATATTTGTGTATGTAGAACGCTTCCAAACTGACGCGCGCCGTCGCGTCGGCACTTTTGCCGAGAATCTTCGTCTCTCCCAAACGAGCCTCGCATCCTGTGCATCCAATTACATGCGCGACCAAATGTGCGTACTTGTCCTTTAAGTTGCTTAAATTTCGGGCATGTTCCCCCAAGCGTTCATTAATGCAGCGGCCGGTTTGGCCGACATAAGCCTTTCCACACTTCAAGGGAATGGCGTAGACCACTCCTGTGGCACACTTGATGAACGACTTCTCATGTTTTAGCTGGCAACCTCTTTTTTTAGAGTTGCAGATGCGTGGGCATAACTGTGCCAGCTTGTTGGGTGCCGAAAAAACAACGGAAACACCATGCCTGTTGGCTACCTTCTTAAGACTGTGCGAAGTCTTGTGCAGGTACGGCACAACCAAAGGCCTGTCGGTCTTCCGACGCTCATCTTTTACTCGTGTTCCCAGTTTTAGCTTCTGAAAGAGGGTCTCAGCCACCGCAATCAAAACCGAATGGGGGAACCCCGCCGCCACAAGTCGGCTGGCCTGATTCTCAAAACTTGTCTGCATCAGGTGCGGGCACGACTTCTGAAGAGACGATTCCAAACAGTGCGACGCTATAGCTCTTTTTACAGTTTTGGAATGCGCTTCAAGGTAAATATACCTGGTAGCGAAGCTTCCATAGGAGCCCATAAGTTCAAAAGATGGCGGTCCATCGGCGGTCCATGGGGCTTAGCGCCATCTGTATGTGGTGGGAACACTTCCGGCGAAAGAAAAAATAATGTAACGCCATGTCCGGTAAAAGCAGAAGTGACGTCATTTTGTTTTCGAAGGCGCGAAATTTGTTTTGTTCTTCCTTTGGAGCTATATATTCAAATGCCCCACCATTCGACTTGGGCGTTTCGAGCTTTCAGCGTGGAAAGCGATGCAGGAAAAGGCCAGCCGTACGGTTGTCGAAATCGCATCCCTGCATAGAACATACTTTCATTGGAGGCCGAAGAAAGCTTTAGGCGTAGAGTGCTGATCCTATTGTTGGATGCCAAGCCCGTCAGCCAGCGCAGTCGCACGAAAACAACTACACAATTATCTGGCGGGCGTAACTCACTACTTTTGACTGAACAGATTCAGAAGCAATGAAGCTAACCGCGTCACCAAATTCAGACAAACTTCGACAAGCAAGAAAGCACAAACTGTGAGGGGGGCGTATTTCAACAGGTGATACGAGTGAGCCTTTCTGCCCATTTCAAGACGTGCATTGCATTGCGAGTGATAGTGGCGTCAACGCCCCCTGTAGCGATGGGCGCTGAAAAGAAATGCATTTATTAATAATAATAAAATTAAACTTGTATTTTCTTAACTCGTCAGGAATGTAAAAATTGACTAGGAATTTTATTTTTGTTGAATGAATCTAACTGTGGGTCTCGTTTGAATTAAAAGACGCGTTTTTCTTTTCCAATGTTTGTTCCCTCCAAACATAGTCGCGCTTCAAACGCTGCTCCCATAACCCCCCATGGTGATGTCGGTGACAATCTGTACTGAACCGCTTTTCGCCCGAAGCTTCGGGACCTATTTGAATCGACCTTGTGCGCTTTTCGTTTTCTTGTTTCTTCGCGTCTGAATGCGTTGACTGCTTGCACGTTCGTTCACCGATGCGCATCGTCATTTTCCCCGATTGTATCACTCCCTTCCCCCTTCACTTCTGCCTTTCCCCTTATATAAGGCACCCGCCTTCTGTTAATAAAAGTTAGTTGACAGTCAGCGCTTGTGTCCTGTCCCTTATACTTTGTGGTTGCATGTGTTTGCGCTGTAAACAGTTTTCATGTCAAGCTTGAAGCAAGCCTAATAATATCATACCCTTTAAAACCTCACACTTATCTGCCTTACATTGACGACATATTTATAATATCGTAACACGCCACAAGCGCGTTAACCGACCTAATTAGCCATTTAAACCGCTTTCATCCAAGTATTAAATTTACTGCTCACCGCTCTCCTAGTCAAACCAACTTCCCCGACACGATGGTTTACATAGAAAATGGAAACTTTACCGGAAGCCTACGGATATTTTTGTCGGACAAGCGAAATGAATAAGAAAAATCTGCATCTGACACCATGATTATATCCACCACCTAAATGATCTTAAAGCAACGCTAGTAGAAAGAAACTATCCACAAATTCTTCTCGACAGAGCTTATGACGCCGCGTCAACATGGGAGAGGCAGTCGGAATTAGTTAAGAAACAGCCTACACCAGAATCTGAGAGACCACCAGCTTTTATAACAAAATTAATGTCCTCCCAAACATAAACAACATCCTACGAAAATACCACCCAATATTATCAAGTAACGAGCTTCTGAGAAAAGCGTTCTCGGTGGTACCAAGGGTCACCTATTGCCGCAACAGAAACTTTAAAGACAAGTTAGTGCACTCAAAAGTCAGCCAACATCATCCCCCCGTAATAAAAGCATGCTGTCGCCCCCCGTGGTGCAGGCGCAGGCACCTTCAAAGTGAAATTTAATTAAAATGACCGCAAATATTTACACATACGAAGTGAAAACCAGCTTTACTTGCACTAGATCCGATGTGATTTATGTGCTTGAGTTTTCCTTCTGTAAAAAGCAATGTATCGGTGACACGGGACAATCAATGAACGTCAGGTTAAAAGGGCATCGCGCAGACACAGCTAAAAAGCTTCCCAAAGCCGTCGCAAAGCATTTCAACCAACTAGGTCATAACTTTGATGCACTTAAACTATACATCCTACAGTCAAATTTCCGTTCTGCACGAGACAGAAAATACAGAGAATCCTACCTCCATCCGTAAGTTCAAGACATTGCAACCAATAGACATAGACGTTTCAAAGAGAGCTTTACAATCTATTCGCTATGCTAAATTTTGAGCTATAGGCAACAGCACTTATTATTTTTCACTGGGTTGCTTAGTGTTTTTTTTTTCGGTCCTGCTTTTCTTTCTTTGTTTATACGTCTAATCCAAATTAGTATTTTTTCCCATGAACGCCATTTTCTGCAGCTTCTTTCATTCTCTATTTCAGAAAGACGACCCCCGTCGTCCAGGCACCTTCCACGAAATAAACACACGGCTGGTTGACACGTCACATTGCTCCACCGACTTTGAAAAGCCCACTTTTCTCTTCAATTCTGCACCCTCCCGGCCAACACGTCCTCGGTCGTTGCTTCGTCCATCCGCCCTACCCCCTCTCCTTTTGAGGAAAGCGCACACGCCGCCTTGTAAAAGACAAGTCCGCTTGTCAAAACGTTGGCTCCCGCTTTTACCTCATTGGCGTTTTGCTCATCACAATGCACAAGAGCGTTGCAAAAGTGACGGGCATAAAAATAACTACGCAAGTGTATGGGCGATGTTATTCCCAGAGGTCACAAATATTCACTGAGTATGAAACAAACGAGAACACTCGTGTGCCTCACAAACACGTTTCGCAATAACAGTTTTGACGTAATGAAAATCACCGTAGAACTCACCGCATCGACTCGTGGTAGTTCATTCTGCCGCTTAGCCCAAGGCCGAGGGTCCGATTGTGGTAGAGACGGAATGCAAAAAAAAGAAATATGCGGATCCAATGCGCTGTGAGAATCGGTTCAGGTGAAATGTTCAATGGTATTTTCAAGGAACGCATCTATTCTTCAGCTACCAGTTGCAAGTACAAGGCAAACGACTGAGTTGGGCACATTTTCACCGGAAAACACCTCACTCAATGAAAAATTGTGACCCCATGAAATGCAGTTCTCACGTGTGACGACGATTCAATGGTATTGACTTGGGAGGAAGGCGATGGTACGACGACGGTATGATGAAAATAGTACGAAAAAAATAGCATGATGAAAATAGTACGACAAATAAAAAATAACGACTATGAAATGAAGGCGAAGAACTGACGACAACGGCACAATTGTGAATACAAGACGACCACGCAGTGACGATGCCAGAACGATGATGACGGCATGGCAACGAATGAATAACGACGATGGAAATGAAAAGTCTCTTCTATATGGCTTTGTACTTTCTGAACAAGTTCTTGAGAGTTCCGCGCGCGTTTCTGCACGAGTTCGTGCCGTGCAAGTGGAGCGCAACACGTACGCGTCCCATGGCCCTTGCGAAAAAAAAAGGACAAAGTGTCACAACGAATGAGCTCTAGAACCATCTACTGCGGGCAATTAAGCCTTTCCGACAAATGAACTAGTAGCAAAGGAAAGAGTGTTTTCGTTAACAAAATAATCACTATCGCGGTAGTATACTACACGGTAACAATGGAATGGGAGCTGTGAATTCCTTTTTTTTTTTTCAGAACATTCATCCCAAGTGAAAACTACTCGAACGGGAGCAATTGAGCACGTTACAAGCATTTGCCAACGTGCCCTGACATTTTTTTTTTTTTTTTGAACTTAAACTGTGCTAGGGACGAGACACCGATGTAGAAGAAGACAAGACGAACGCACACTAACAACTGGTGTTTATTGAAATCACGCAGTGCTGCCTCTTCGAAGAATGCGCGTGCCCAAGCCAGATCATAACCGCGTGACTATGGAACACTCCCTCACCAAGCTCCTATCTACACCAAAAAATCAAGCTCTTTCTTGAAAAGATACACTGACGGCTCGCTGACGCACCTATATGGGCCATGTCTTGCTATCAAGGAAGCTTCCAAGATTTCACATATACCTTTTAGTCCTCTGCTCGTATTCTTCTAGCTCGGTGTCTCGCGCCTAGCGCCGTTCAAGTTCACAAAAAAAGAAATGGCTTACCAACTAGCCTCTCAGCACACTCTCCCTGAGTGCCCCGACAAGCATTAGGGCGGTAAACTTGTGCCTCGCCTCCTTCTGCCAACTGCCGTAACAGTTGCAACTAAAGCGGGAAAATATATACCTCCGTGCACCGCGAATAAAATAGCTCTGCGCCATGTCGTGTGCTACTAAATGCTCACGTGATGCTCGCGCTTGCTAAATTGCGAGTGCAGGAAAACCGTGAACTCGCGTTGCGCTGGTATTGCATCGAGTCGAATCGAAGAGCGCAGTACAGGCGGCGCCCACTGCGCTGTCAAATTGAGTACGAAAGTGATGCACTGCCTGAACAAGTGCAGGAAGTGCAGCCAAATGAACTACACCAGAACGCAACGAAACGACGACGAAGGCGTATTTGTTAAGTTATGAGGTTTCACGTGCCAAAACCACTTTCTGATTATGAGACACGCCGTAGCGGGGGACTCCGAACATTTCGACCACCTGGGGTTCTTTAACGTGCACCTAAATCTAAGTACACGGGTGTTTTCGCACTTCGCCCCCATCGAAATGCGGCCGCCGTGGCCGGGATTCGATCCCGCGACCTTAGCAGTCCAACACCATAGCCACTAAGCAACCACGGCGGGTGGCGTGTTTGTGGTCGAGTTCACGTTCGTGCTTACATAGATCACCTGCCACCCCAGGCCACGTCGCCTTGCGCTGTTTCGGGTTCGTACCGGTTGGAGCTGTATCCTAAACCGGCTAATCGTGCAAGACAGCAGCCAGCATCCCTAATAGAGAAGGAATTAGAGGCATGAGAAGCTTCGTTTAAAACACACGTGTACCGCGCATCGGAAAAGCAACAACATAAATAAGCATTCAGTGCCCACTAAAGATTCCCAGGGTAGCGAAATTATTCCGGAGCCCTCACTATAGCGCCGTCTCATAACCCGTTTGTACATGTGGGATGCTAAACACAGTCAGTCGGTCAATCAAAGTCACCAAAGCGAGGAAAACAGGCTGAGAAATGAGCGATAAAGACGCACCATTCGCAGCAATTTTGCTTCGACAGACCAGCACGCGTCCTGGCGGGTCGTGTCTGAACACTGATAAGGCGAACAATGTTTGCGACCGTCCGTGAATATTGATGAGGCAGGCATCGACCTGAAGAAACGGAAGATCGATTGGGCCTGTTCCTTGCTGATGACATGCAATACAGCGCAAAGAAAGTCGAGTAGTTCGTGACAGATACCCAGCAACCAAAATTATCGTACAAGAACGGTTATAGAGCGCGCGAACCCGGATTTCGATATCAACTAAATCTAAACGCTTTTAAAACAAAAATACGCGTGACACGAGAAAGGACTCTTGACTACGAGATTTTAAAGAATACGAAGAATGTGTAAGTCGGAGTGACGACGGAAAAAAATTGATAAAGGAATTGAACAGCTCGGGGATGACAAGTTGCTTTGAAAGAACGGAACGTTGAAGAAGCGCTGGCAAAGAACATTTTCTATGTAGCATAACGTGCAAATAGGTAACATGTACTTTGTTGAACACATTCTGTCATGTCTAGCGGCTTAAAATATAATTCATGGCCGTATAGGCAAGCGGCATAATAGTGGAGAAGTGAACTAAAGAAGGTTCACAAAATCCTCGGAAACGGCAGCGTGCGATGCGATGCGGTCTGACATTTAAAAAATCCGAAATATGGAATACAGGAGAATATAAGATGTAGAAAAAAGGGAAATGAGGAAGTACGTTGACAGCGTCTCACCAATTCCGTGCAATTGCGCGAAGGATAGGGTCGTAGAATTTCATGCAATTACTGCAGGGAACTGTGGCGATAGTGCCTACGAGAGAGGCAAGCAGGACCGGTAAGCGTCCAACCAGCGTAGGAGTGGTGGGTAGTGCATGCATTTGCCTAAAGTTCGTCGTCCTGGCTTCGAATGGCTTCGTGCCTTTGCAAAGTGATCATTTTTAAGAAAGTAAAGCGGTATAAGTATTTAAATAAACATTTATTAAAATTGTCTGACGGCAGGATTCGAACACCGGAATTCCAGCACAGAAGCCCGATATTGAGACCGTTACGCTACGGGACGCATGGACAAGTTGAACCGCTGCAATTAGCAATGATTATGCGTGCTCGCAGAGTTCTATCAACTCCTGAATTAAAACAAGTACAAATTGCTTTGAAATTTAGGCCAATTTAGTCCTAGATGAAGCGTAATAAACGAAGCCATAAGGACGTCTGAAGCTCTAAGCACGAACATCAGAAAAATTCATGCGCTATCCATCATTCCCATGGTAGCTGAACGATCGCAACACCGCAAGAATTCCCTCTATATTAAGTGTAGAAAACTCTATGGCTAGGGTCTCGTCTCAGCCAAGCAGTAGTGAGAAATGGCTGCCTGTTCCGGAGAAGGGAGGAGGAAGGGTTTGAGGTTGATAAAAGTCAGACAACTATAAACCATGTTTTTTCCCCGGTTAGCTGACAAGTCCAATGGCTTTCGCTTCACTGTAGGGAGTTGGTTACACTGTCCTGTTGCGGGGAAACGTATGACTCTTGCAAATTAACGTATACTCGAGCGACAGATTTCGTAAGTTCGTGTAATCTGATGCGATCAGCGATTTGCCTCGGCCACCCAGTCGGTCAGTCAGTACCGTGTAGCAGTACAATGCGAACTGAAGACACAAAATTCTTTGCTAACGTATTTTAACTACTTTAACAAATGTTCATATTTTACTTCTTTGTATTCTTAAAAAAAATCACTGTTGCATCACCCATTATTGTACCTGTTCTTTTGCTTATTAATGCATATACTGACAGTTAGTCTGTGCTGTATTATTATCCGAGTTATATATATGTTTCAGGGAGATTTAACAAAGATCGCGAAGCGCATATTTTGAGCACTAAATAAAGAATTACACGCAATCTGTGAGAACTTATCCGCAACAGGCTATCTCTCTCTCTCTCTCTCTCTTTCTCTCTCTCTCTCCTATTTATTTTGTCTCAGAAATGTAACAGGAGAAAAGGAAGGATAAGCTACGAAACTCCGTGGCGAAGTGCACGACAACAATAACGCACCAGTGCAGGAAACGGGAAATATTTCTCCAGTGCTGTGACTTGAGGAGAAACCTATAGAAATATGGTGATGCGGTCTAAAGGCCTCTCGAAGTGGCAGCCTGGGTGGTGCGAGTTCTTGACTGCAGTAGCGTCATCCTTCACGCGTGCGACTAGTGATGCATTTACTGGGCTACTGTCCACCCGCTTTGGCCTTTAAGGCGCGGGTGAAGTTATGGGGTAGTGCGACGTCACGACAAAATTAAAACGAAACCACGGAGTGCGCGCAGTTTTGCGTGCTGTTGCTTTCGGTTAACTACGACGAAACAATAACTATGGCTGTTAAATGGTCTGCCTGTTGCGCCAGGACGATGTCTAAGAAACAAATGGCTAAGCTAGCTAAACATACATGAGGGCCGTAATGAAAGTAATGATCAACTATTTTTTGTACGCAACTCTGAAAGCACACAATAATGGGAGTTTGGTGGTACGTCGCGCAACATATTTTTCTGCTATCATGGAACAACACTCGGCTTCAACAGGTTGCATCATCTAACCACCAGTACGTTAAACAAAACAAGAAACCCCGATGCATCTCTCCCCGACAATTTTTAATAAAACGTCTGATGAAAGAGAAAATTTCAGTCGAAGAAATTCATAAGGGGCTTCAGCGTGCGACGCGTGCAACAGCTCGAGCAGTGTGCAAAGATGGCTCCAACATTTGAAAGAGGACCAGACGAGAAGTGGATATTAGCCTCGAAATCGCCCTTGGTGGAAGCAAGCCCTAACAGAAGCCATCAAGGTCTTCGAATCGCTCATCACCTCAAATATAGGCTAGCAACACAAATATCGCGCAGGCTGCGTCTGGGATACAGCCGCAGAGGGCTACGTGAAACGGCTTCCGCGTACTGCTGAGGGTGTATGGGCATTCGGGTATAGAAAAGATGTGACCGAATACGCAAGTGGCATTTTGCTGACGCATTACAAAGCTTACCTGTTTAACTTATGATACAGCTAGTGGGTGTCCTACGCTCTTATTTTGTAATCGTGCTCGCTCCCTATTGGTAGTTGGCTCGCAGTGGTAAAAGGTGGTGGACGCGACTATCTTGCTGCCCGAATGTCTTCACGCCGTTTCTGGAGCTTACGTGTCGAACAGAGGTGTCACAGCGGAGCAGCCATCACATTTCTGCAACAAAATGCACACTTGCAATATGAATTGCCCACAGCTCTCTCAAACTGTGCCATTTTTGGTCGTATTGACAAACGTACTGCATGCAGAGCTGTACCTCTCTCAACGCCGTACGAGAGGCTTAATTTATCTGCGATTGCGTCATGCCTGGCGGGACAACAGCGCCATTTCTGTACGCGTCTCACGCATGATCGAGTAATGGTTTCTTTCATCTACACACCGATACCAAAGTAATGCACGTGCGAAGTACGGTTGCAAAAACACAAGCAATTATAGTATTGCAAGCTTTCGTTACACGCGGTATTTAGCAAGCGACCCGTTATGGCTGACCCAACCAAAAGAAGTTCCCCGTCCAGAACAAAACAGCGAGATTTCTTGGAATGGAGCAAAATGCCGTTCAAGTGATGACTGAGTGCTTAGGTTACCGAAAAATAAATGCTGCTTGATACGTTCAATCACTGCACACGCTCCGTCGCTCGATGCGTGATAAGCGGCCTGCAAGAAAACTGATCTCGGAACGTGACGACTTCCGCCTTTCCATTTCTCGCTTAACAGGGGAGATAGTTCTCTCGCGTCACCTGTAGACCCGATAAGTTCTTTCGGACTTCCACCTGTTCGAAAGCTTCAAGTATCAATCACGGGGCCAACGACATAAGACACGAGAAGCGATTTGTGCATGAGTAGCTATAGAAAGTCTCTCTTCTCAAGGTTGGAACCTTGTTCTATACGGGGGGCGGTATTTTCAAGGTTTCCGATCAACGAGGAAAATGTGTGCACAGAAATGGAGGCTACACGGGAAAATTAGCGAAAGTTCACAAAATAATATAATAAAGGTTTGCTTCCGGTAACGCAGCCTATTCCTTTGTGACATGTTTTTGCTTATTAGTTTCATATGACCTTCGTATGAAGCTGAAGCTAACCAATGCCTCTCACATTGACTTAAAGAAGATAAAGAATTTAAGCAAATAACTTTACTGTATACTAAGAACAAAGTAAAAAGATACAAAGGCACATACATCATACACAATTGGCTGGGAGTGGCTTGCGACTAGCATGAATAGCTTCCAATAATGATCAAACGTTCATGGCATTGAAGCGCGGCCAAGTACAGACGAAGATCAAGACAAGACGTGTGCTTCAATATCATACCTATTATATGAACTATCCCAGATGTCCACCCTTATGCAGGGCTCAAACAGATGCGTGGACAGCAAAGTGCATAATACATCGTTGACGCGGGAAAAGAATGAGGACTTAAGAACGGAAAAATGTACGTGTAGAAGCACCATACCATTTCCATAGCGCTATGGAAAATCAGTTCTGCGGACACCCACAACGTTGTCACCTACCTAATTTCAGCAAGAACCTTCCAAGGAAAACCCTACACGGGTGTCGCAGAAAAAAAGCTTTCGCAGCTGAAGAAAAATTCGACCTGGTCCAAGCATCGAACGCGGGGCCAAGCTTTCTGTCTGGGATACCCATGTTGGGTTTTCTTTGTAGCTACAAGCTGCAGTCGGGTTGATATGAAGGAAAGCTATCAGGGAACTATTCTCAATAATATCCCAAGCGGCTTCGACAGGCCGCCTCTGTTATTAGACTCACGGTCAGTTGGGCTTTGTGAATCTGTTTATTCGCATATGGTTCGCGGCTTGTGAAAATTTGTTACGTCACAACACGTGATGCGCCATTCGGACTCAAAAATCAACAATTCAGTCTGTCTTATAACTATGTCTGCTATTTTATCAACGAGCATGGGCAGTCAAAAGGTAGAAACAGAGTCCGAAATCTATGACAATGTATTTCGAGTGACTATTCAACAAAATGGCTTCTCTTCATTATTGCTTCTGTGAACGTAATATTCAAAACCATGAGCTCACTATGAGGCATGCCGTAGTGGGAAGGTCTTCAGATTAATTTGGCCACCTGGGGTTCCTTAAGGTGCACGCAATGCACGGGACACGAGCATGTTTGCATTCCACCCCCATCAAAATGCGGCCGCCGTGGCTGGAATCGAACCCTCGACTTCCAGCTCAGCAGCGTAACGCCATGGCAACTGGGATACCCCGGTGGGTTCTACATTCGACAACAGTCTTTCCAGAAAGGTGCGTCGTTGAAAACGACGATTTTCCTTTAAGGGAAAGAATCATTTTAAAGGAATCATTTTTTTTTTTTCGATCGTTACGATTACCCCAGCTTCTTGTCTATAAGCTTGCAACATCACCCAGGCGACGATGTAAGAAGCGTTAAAAAAACTTCCCGGACAACTTAAATTATTCTGAAGAGTACGGCGGCCGTTACGAGTCAACGACTTCGCAGGGAAAATTGGCTACCGCTTCCCGGTTTTCATCGGCAGTGCTCTCTATATTGGCGCCAATGCGTGCGCTATTTACCGGCCACTGTGCGCCCGGCGACGAGCACCGTTATAGTCCTCGCTAATGTGTAGCGTTATTGAGGCTTATCGCACCTTGTCTCGCAGGAATGGGTGCAGTTAAGAGCGCACTGACCCTCGACCAAAGCTCGAAATGCAGCCTCCGGATTCGCTGAGCTCAACGACGACGAAGGAGCTGAGAGGTTCATTTATATGGCGCGCGCAGGGGCTTTCACTATTTATCGCCCAATTCGATCCAAGTAGTAACAATAGCGACTTCGGGAGGAACTGCCTCAATTGCTCCACGTACGGCCCCCCTGAGTGCTTGCACTGGACGAGGTGTAGTTGGAAGAGCGCTTCAACCGTGGTTGCGACGTTAATTTAAAACGCCGTAATTGAGCAGCTCATCCTCGTTAGCTGCACGTCGTAAAACGTCGTCCGCATGCTTGCACCGAAGCCTACAGCTTTACTTCCAACTATCTGCGCTCAAACCCTCGCTCATTCAAGTTAATGCAAAAAATAGAATAAGTTGTCTGGGAGCCGTGCTGCCCGCACTTCGCCGATCAAGAAATTCCTCGAGTGAATGCTAAAGGTAAAAACTAAAAATAAAAACTTGTTCTTTCCGTTACATCAACATTTCGGTGATCTGTAGTGTTTGTGTTGTTTGCTCCAAGCAGACTCGTTAAAGGATGAAATTCCTATCCGCGATATAATTCTCCCTTTTCGATACTATTCCCTATTCCAACTACGGCATTGGTCTCATCGTGGTAGGGCGTCGATGATGTCATTATTCCCTAACTATTGACAAGCTACATGCTTGTGAACGAGGAGCTCAAAACAGCAGACGGCTGCTCTTTCTCCACTTCTTTATTCGTCACACACTTCAAACAAAACTATCTGCAAAGGTAATTACGAACTTGTCGCGGTTTGTGAATCCCGCCTGCCGCGAAAATTATGACCGGTAATAATGATAACTTTATTAGCCCCCATGCAATGTTGCAAGCAGCACCACTGAACCTTTGTGACGTAGCGGTTTACAATAATTTCGCTCTCGTGTAGAAAGAGCTGGTGTGAGCATGCTTCCCAAGGCGCCTCCCGCTAAACTCAGCCTCCGCGTCATGACGTCGTACTAGAGGTGCTATGCTACCACTGTCAAATTCCGTCATATTTTTCGAATTCACCGTGACGTCAACTTTGATGGGCTATCGGTGCACCAACGCCGTCGTCTCTGATCGGCTCAAAACGTCAACATCGCGCAATTCATATGGCGAAATTCTGTATCGTCCAGGACATCCCCTAAGGGTCTCCGTATCGAACGCTCACTCTAGCCCTCGCGCATGTCTTGTACGGTCCAATGTGGTGCGGCGTAGCTGTGCAACAGAGCACAGTCAACAACTCGAGGTAAAAAAAGATAAGCTACCCGGGACTGTGCTCGTTGTAAGATGAGACGAGACGAAATAATTCGTTTCTGGTGGTCGGAATGGTCCGAAGGCTGAGGAAGAAGCATCCGCTGTTGCAGCAAAGCCACTTTTGCGGTGGCAACGAGAAAAACGATGATCAAAACAACACGTTTAGGAAATACGATGATGCAGAAATCCGAGCTTGACATGCATCCCCCGAAGCACGGAACAGCCAGAGACTTCTATATGCCTATCTGCAAGATGTGCCACACAGAAGGGCAGTGCGTGCCCAACGAGCGGACGGACAGAGGGAGTCCCGTTCTTACGGCGAGGTCAGTTGAGAGCCGGAAATGCATTTTCCCTCGAGCGCGCAGCTCTGGCGATGTTTCGCATGGGCTGCAGCTCCATATTACGCCTTGCAGCGTCTTCGTAGCAAAACTTCCGCGAGAGACGATGCAATGCTTGTCATCATCCTCCTGACATTCTACTGAAGGACCTTTTTGTTTTGGTGTTTTCAGCTTTGCACACTTACGCACTCGCATGTCTCTTTGTTGCCTTTGAATGTCCTGCGTTTCTTTTCTTGCTATGATATTATTATGTTCAATCATTTACTTTGAGCAGTCATGGGCAGCCATCTTCAGTGCAGAAGGTATTGCGTGGCTGCTTCTTTGCTTGCAACAAAAACAAAATAAAGTTTTAATTAGGTTTTGCGTGCGTGCGTTTGTTTGTTTGTGTGCGTGCGCGTGTGTGTGTGGGTGTGTGTGTGTGCGTCTGTGAGTATGTGCGTGCATGCGTGCGTGCGCGTATGCCTGTGTGTGTAAAAAAAGTGTTGACAGATCCATTAGTGTGGCTGCACCCGCTCAGATACCAGTACGTATATCTCAAAGCAAGCGTTCTAGTTAACCGTTGCCCGCCAAGCCGAAAGCTTACCGCTCGAACGCTCTACACCCACCCACAACGTCGCTGTCGACTGTGCAGCGGCCACTTGATGGAAGTGGGCGGTCGTGACTGGGTTGAAGAACCATCACTAGCTCAGCTTGATAAAAATAAAGGTAGCGCCATGCTCTAACAGGATGATCGAATGGGGTGTGATTACGTCCAGGGGCGCACTGAGCGCAAGTATCAGCTGCGGACATGCCGTCGCAAGATCACCGCGAAAGCATAAATCGATGAAACGTGCAGCCATGTTTTCGTGTTCAGATGGCACTGCGGGGCCCCGCTAGGGTGGCTTCTGTGCACGTCATTCTGTGCTGCTCCTAAGTAAATTGGTTAGGGCAGGCAACCCTCGTCCTTGTGGCGGCGCATAACTTGATTAGGCTGGTTATTGGTCATCGCGAGACTCCGACAGCGTGAAATGCCTTCTAGTGCCCAAGTTACGGTTCACTCACGCATGAAGTGGAATCAAAGCGAGAGCCAAACCAGCGATGTCGTATAGGGAACCACTGCGAACCGGCTTACCATCATTAGAGTGGCCGGATCGCATTCGAGCTATATTGAAGATGGTACGTCTCAAGTACGAGCGGTAGCTTCCATACAATACCTGAACTGTTGGTAGAAATATGAAAGGGCCTGTATGTACGTGTACGTTTGTGTAGCAGTGATTACGAATAGCGATGTGTGCGTGTTTCTGCAGCCTTCGTAGACGGGATTGCAAGGCCGGCACGTACAGCTTCGTTGCTTCGAACGGAGCAGCGGTCAGTCGTATAGCTCGGTCACGGCACCGTTCGGTGATGTGGTAACTTAGATTGTGCATGTGTGCATTCGCAAAATTGCATCTGCAATCAGGTGAAAAACAACGTGCCAAGCAAAGCTTGCGAATATGTCGCTATGTAAACGCGAAATCCCAAATTCCAAAGTTCCAAAATGTAGTCTGAATTTGCGTTTGCGAACTCTTCAGCATGCGCGGTCGTCAGGTCAAGACGGCTTGCCCTGGGCAGCGAAAAAAAAAAAACTTTTTTTCTTTTCGCTGCGCTCACGATCTACAAACCTTTTCTACTAGTTGTTCATGCATAGTATATTTCAGTCAAATCTTCCTACTCAGCGTTAGAAGTGTTATAGTGGACACGGCACCTTGATCGGTAAAAGGTACATGGCATGTGTAGATATCAATGCTTAGCAATATTTTAGCTTTGAATTAAAGCGACTCAGGTGAGGAAAACGTGATCAGATCACCTCCACTTATTTATACTCCTTCTCTCTCTCTCTCTCTCTCTCTCTCTCTCTCTCTCTCTCTCTCTCTCTCTCTCTCTCTCTCTCTCTCTCTCTCTTTCTCTCTCTCTCTCTCTTTATCCCTTAAAATGTTTCTCTTTCTATCTGATTTTCTTCCTGCTCGATGCATTTCCACCGGTGTTTTGGCATGCTCTGTGTTTCACGAAACTCGGCTTATTCGCACTGATGCTGGTTGTCTATATATACGCTGCAGGTATATATACACGTGACCGGTAAGCGAGAGCTGTGATGTCGTGTTTGCTGGCGACGAGGCTCACTGTCCTAAGAATAAGGGCGCGCCAGATTCTGTTTTTACGTTGCGGTCAAGTGAAATTTGGAGATGGGCCAACTTGAAATTTGAAGCTGGCCCACCCCCAAATATAAAGTTGGTTAGAGGTAGAGGTAGAGGTAGAACACCCGCCTCGCGTGCAAGAGGTCCGTGGTTCGAATCCCGGTGCCGGCAATTTTCCACCGGATTTAAAAAAAAAATCCGTGTGTTGATAAAATTGCACAAACAGGCCTGGAGTGTGGCCTGATCCCGGTGACCAGAACCGGTAACGCACTCCCTCACCAGAGCAGGATTGGCCACCCTGGTGCAGTACTTGGCCACAACCTCCTATGAACGCAACAATCAAACCCCGGCCCTCAGTCCCCAGCAGCTGCGAAGCAACTGACCACGGCGGCGGTCAGACCTGCGACGCAGCAGAGGGTGCTAAGAATCACTGGCTCCGGACAGGCCGCCATTGGAATATGAACCTGGCAACGCTTAACGCTAGAACGTTATCTAGTGAGGCGAGTCTAGCAGTGCTATTGGAGGAATTAGAGGGCAGTAAATGGGATATAATAGGGCTCAGTGAAGTTAGGAGGCCGAAAAAAGCCTATACAGTGCTAAAAAGCGGGCACGTCCTGTGCTACCGGGGCTTAACGGAGAGAAGAGAACTAGGAGTCGGATTCCTGGTTAATAAGAATATAGCTGGTAACATACAGGAATTCTATAGCATTAACGAGAGGGTGGCAGGTCTTGTTGTGAAACTTAATAAGAGGTACAAAATGAAGATTGTACAGGTCTACGCCCCTACATCCAGTCATGATGACCAGGAAGTCGAAAGCTTCTATGAAGACGTGGAATCGGCGATGGGCAGAGTGAAAACTAAATACACTATACTAATGGGCGACTTTAATGCCAAGGTAGGCAAGAAGCAGGCTGGAGACAAGGCAGTGGGTGAATATGGCATAGGCACTAGGAATAGCAGCGGAGAGTTATTAGTAGAGTTTGCGGAACAGAATAATATGAGGATAATGAATACCTTCTTCCGCAAGCGGGATAGCCGCAAGTGGACGTGGAGGAGCCCGAACGGCGAGACTAGAAATGAAATAGACTTCATACTCTGCGCTAACCCTGGCATCATACAAGATGTGGACGTGCTCGGCAAGGTGCGCTGCAGTGACCACAGGATGGTAAGAACTCGAATTAGCCTAGACCTGAGGAGGGAACGGAAGAAACTGGTACATAAGAAGCGGATCAATGAGTTAGCGGTAAGAGGGAAAATAGAGGAATTCCAGATCAAGCTACAGAACAGGTATTCAGCTTTAACTCAGGAAGAGGACCTTAGTGTTGAAGCAATAAAGGACAATCTTGTGGGCATCATTAAGGAGTGTGCAATGGAAGTCGGTGGTAACTCCGTTAGGCAGGATACCAGCAAACTATCGCAGGAGACGAAAGATCTGATCAAGAAACGCCAATGTATGAAAGCATCTAACCCTACAGCTAGAATAGAACTTGCAGAACTTTCGAAGTTAATCAACAAGCGTAAGACAGCTGACATAAGGAAGTATAATATGGATAGAATTGAACATGCTCTCAGGAACGGAGGAAGCCTAAAAACAGTGAAGAAGAAACTAGGAATTGGCAAGAATCAGATGTATGCGTTAAGAGACAAAGCCGGCAATATCATTACTAATATGGATGAGATAGTTCAAGTGGCTGAGGAGTTCTATAGAGATTTATACAGTACCAGTGGCATCCACGACGATAATGGAAGAGAAAATAGTCTAGAGGAATTCGAAATCCCGAAGGTAACGCCGGAAGAAGTAAAGAAAGCCTTAGGAGATATGCAAAGGGGGAAGGCAGCTGGGGAGGATCAGGTAACAGCAGATTTGTTGAAGGATGGTGGACAGATTGTTCTAGAGAAACTGGCCACCCTGTATACGCAATGCCTCATGACCTCGAGCGTGCCGGAATCTTGGAAGAACGCTAACATAATCCTAATCCATAAGAAAGGGGACGCCAAAGACTTGAAAAATTATAGACCGATCAGCTTACTGTCCGTTGCCTACAAAGTATTTACTAAGGTAATTGCAAATAGAATCAGGAACACCTTAGACTTCTGTCAACCAAAGGACCAGGCAGGATTCCGTAAAGGCTACTCAACAATAGACCATATTTACACTATCAATCAAGTGATAGAGAAATGTGCAGAATATAACCAACCCTTATATATAGCTTTCATTGATTACGAGAAAGCGTTTGATTCAGTCGAAACCTCAGCAGTCATGGAGGCATTACGGAATCAGGGTGTAGATGAGCCATATGTAAAAATACTGGAAGATATCTATAGCGGCTCCACAGCCACCGTAGTCCTCCATAAAGCAAGCAACAAAATCCCAATAAAGAAAGGCGTCAGGCAGGGAGATACGATATCTCCAATGCTATTCACAGCGTGTTTACAGGAGGTATTCAGAGACCTGGATTGGGAAGAATTGGGGATAAAAGTTAATGGAGAATACCTTAGTAACTTGCGATTCGCTGATGATATTGCCTTGCTTAGTAACTCAGGGGACCAATTGCAATGCATGCTCACTGACCTGGAGAGGCAAAGCAAAAGAGTGGGTCTAAAAATTAATCTGCAGAAAACTAAAGTAATGCTTAACAGTCTCGGGAGAGAACAGCAATTTACAATAGGCAGCGAGGCACTGGAAGTCGTAAGGGAATACATCTACTTAGGGCAGGTAGTGACGGCGGATCCGGATCATGAGACGGAAATAATCAGAAGAATAAGAATGGGCTGGGGTGCGTTTGGCAGGCATTCCCAAATCATGAACAGCAGGTTGCCATTATCCCTCAAGAGAAAAGTATATACTAGCTGTGTCTTACCAGTACTCACCTACGGGGCAGAAACCTGGAGGCTTACTAAAAGGGTTCTACTCAAATTGAGGACGACACAACGAGCTATGGAAAGAAGAATGATAGGTGTAACGTTAAGGGATAAGAAAAGAGCAGATTGGCTGAGGGAACAAACGCGAGTTAATGACATCTTAGTTGAAATCAAGAAAAATAAATGGGCATGGGCAGGACATGTAATGAGGAGGGAAGATAACCGATGGTCATTAAGGGTTACGGACAGGATCCCAAGGGAAGGGAAGCGTAGCAGGGGGCGGCAGAAGGTTAGGTGGGCGGATGAGATTAAGAATTTTGCAGGGACAGCATGGCCACAATTAGTACATGACCGGGGTTGTTGGAGAAGTATGGGAGAGGCCTTTGCCCTGCAGTGGGCGTAACCAGGCTGATGATGATGATGATGATGATGATGATGATGATGATGATGATGATGATTATGATGATGATGATGATGATGATGATTATGAATTTCACTTGGCCCACCGCTACCATAGGCTTCCCTATATATTTTCTATGGAGCCCTATAGCTTTTATCTCTATGGGTATTCTCTCCGATCAGTCGCTGACGATTTCATTACTAGAACGCCCATTAGCATTGAAACAATGCATGTGCACATAAGACACTTCGCCCGGACCCCTACCCACCACTTTGCAAGTCTCCCAGTAGATAGGCCCCACACGACATTCAGTGCGACTGTCTTAGCGCACCGTGCATCTCTCAGGTCAGGTTACACACCTGCGGCAAGGCCTTCCATTCGTCCATGGTGTATGCACCGTACTCAAGTAAACTTTATAATCCCAGGACTTCAGAAAAACTCGGACTTGCCATCATCAGCGCTCAAGCAACTAACTTTACTTCTTTGGTAAGAGAAATACAGCGACTGCACACACGTCTACACTGATGGATCAACTACATCAACCAGATCTGGTGGCGCTGTAGTTATTGACAATGAGAATAACCTAGAGGTTCAAGACTTCCCATGTCACTACGTCTACAGCTGCAGAGCTCGCGGCTCTCCGCGACGCGCTGCATGTGATAAATGCTGAAAGTCCTAGAAAATAGGCAGTCTTCTGCGATTCAAGGCTGGCCTTGCAATGCGTGCGGTCGTTTCTCCGACATGGAACTCACGATCAGCTCACGTGCGAAATCGTGGAACTTTTCCATCACTTACGAGAAAAAGGCCATGGTATCTCTTTTCAGTGGATACCAGGTCATTGCGCTATCATAGAAAATGATGACGCCGGTAAGGTAGCTCGGACGTCAAACCAAGAAGACCGCTGCGTCCACGTTCCTCTCTCAAAGACCGACGCCGCAAGTCAACTTGGCATTCTAGCACGCACGATCTCCTTAGCAGAGTGGAATACCGCACATACAAGACACGCAAGACTGCACAGACTAAACCCGTCACTTCAACTCAGACCTCCAGCCGGTCTGCACCGACGTAAAGCATCTCTTCTGTGTCTGTTATGGCTTACAGTTGCCTTCACGAATGCCTACTCAGCACTAACTGGAATGGCTGATAGTCCTGCATGTGATGCTTGCGGATGCGAGGAGAACATTGACCAGTTATTGTGCCATTGTCCTCAATTTCAAGCACAAGGGCAATCTTTGTCCACCACATTGAGAAAATTAGATGATCGTCCTCTGAGTGAACAGACAGTACTAGAGCACCGTCCCTACCTATCATCGGCTCAGAAGGCAGTGAAGGCACTTTTGTGCTTTCTCAGTACTTCTCGTTTGCGCGAGCGGCTTTAACTCAAGTGCTGTCCGTACACGTATCTACACCTTCTCTCTCCCTTCTCTCTCTTCCCCTTCTCCCTTCCCCCAGCGTAGGGTAGCCAACCAGACTACTCACTGGTTAACATCCCTGCCTTCCTACATTCTTCTTCTATTTCTCTCTCTCTCTCTCTCTCTGATCAGCTTCTTATTGGTTTAAATCACTCGTGATCGCCTATAAAGCGGCCTGTCATCTAAATTTACATTATTATAACGATTAAATGTTTTAACTTCACAAATTACACATTTTTGTGCAGGTAAAATGCATTACACTTTCGCGTGACGAAGCTAGGGTACTCACCAAAGAATGCCTCCGTATTAATAAACTCGAAGTTTAAAGCACGTCCACAACTGCTTACTAGTGCCCACTAGTACCTAATGCTCGGTAATGCCCTTAGGCTTAAGTCCTATTATAAGCAGACACCTTTCGGTACGTACAATCAGACGATATGCGTATTTGAGCGCATTTCTATCGTGTTACAAGCTAGCGGCCTAACCACACGCAGTAACACATCCATGAGTATTTAAGGCGTAAATTTAACATCAAGACACGTGTAATGTAATACGTCATGTACACCCGTAAGCAAAAGTATGCGAACCACAGGGTCATCGAAAAAACGGAATTTCTTCGTAGTTAACACGCGTAAATGGAAACTGATGAATGCACTAAAAATTCGTAATGGCAAGTTTGAAATGCAGTCTTTAATTTGAAGTTCACGGACAGAGCAGAAAAGGAGTTTTTATCACGCTTTCCCTGGTCCGTATACTTTTGTTCACGGTTGTACGTGTATTTTCTCAATGGCTCTCAACTGAAGAAAACGCACACCATACAGGTGGCCGTAAGCAAACAAAGAGAAACGTGTACTTACAGGTGAAATATTATTCCCTGCGTATTCTTAAGCCGATTTGTACAGCCGAAAACAACGCGCAATTTCATTATGGCCTACTGAGGTGTTGCAATGTTCTAGAAAAGCGTGCCGCAATCATTAAATTCCATTACAATAGGAGGGTGGCAGCACACTCCGTGTTCTGCTACGACGACTAACCACAGCGGCACGGTATATTTGTCCCGAGAAAGATGGCGGCGACCAGCTTCACTGTCAATGAGCCACCTCCATTCCAGATGTTTTAATACATAACCCTTTCGGTTTTCACAGAGCGGTCCGCTCGCTCGCTGGTATCCTCTCCCCAGGCGAGAGAGCGCAGACGACCAGCGTTTCTCCCGAAACAAACATGGCGCCCACTCGCACGAAGAGCGGCATGTCGTCGGCGTCGTCATCAAACGTGGCGCCGGCTCGCCTTCCGGTGAAAAAGCCTCGGAGGTGTTTCACCACTGAAGAGGACCTCTACATCTTGCGAGAAGTTTCAGCAACGAGGCCGTTTGGCGACAATTTGAAGTGGATGACCGCGATCGAAAACCTGAAGCAAGCGAGCTGATATTTTCCCAGTAACTCCAACCTTGTTCGACAGGTAGCGCAGAAAAACGCTACGCTGTAAAACCCCTTAAACTTCGTAAAGTAGCGACAGCCTCCTCCTCCTCCTCCGCCTTCACTCCTCCTCGTTTTTCCTCTCTTTCACGCTCCCTCCTCGACCGTGGCGCCGCCTACACCGCTCGAGCGTAGGAACGGCGCCAACATGCGCTCCTCGCCACTCCGTAGACGATTCTCGAGCGAAAATGGCGCTGAAGCACGGCGCGAGGGCCCACGTAATGCTATTAAGCCAATTTATAGCGACGCGGCGTCGTCTCGGTCAGAGCGCGCAAGGAGGAGGCGGCATTCTTCAAAGCGTGGCGCTTTGGATGCCAGCTGCCGTCTCCGCCTTCCAGCTGGCCTACACGTAATCTGCTCAAAGAACTGCGTGTAAAGTTAGACCCACGGCTCTATTGTCGACAGGCATGGCGTCTGTACGACCGCCGTTATCCGCCATGTTGACTCTCTGATTGGCTGTCGAGGGGTCACGTGCCTTGAAATTTGTGCCGGGAAACGGAAGTTTTGCAAATTTGCGTATTCGTCAAGATGACAAAACGTGACGTGGATCTGAAAATTTATCGACTTTCTTCTGGTGCTTGGCAGCTATATTAAATGTTTTGCGCTTTGAAAAGTGAGTGGCGGTGGGTAGAAGCCCCTAAAATTTTGCGAATATGTGGTCGTGGTCGACGAAAGCCACCCTGCCAACTTGATGATTGGCTGAAGGAATATGCCGTGAGGGGCGTCACAGGAAAGTCCATTTCGTAAACTTCAATTTGACGGTGCGTGACGTTACGCTTGGATGCAATTGCAGAGATTTTCCGTCATAATTTGTGGTGCGACGAGCGAATTATGTTAATGAGCAGCCATAGGCAATGGCGGCCCAGAGGGATGCGCATCGCCGCATTTTCCCCGTTCTTTGGTGCCATGAAAATATTTTGTTCATAAGGCGTGTTCATAGCATTTGCATCGCTCGCGGGTGGTGATAGCATTTGTGTTTTGGGCCATCAATTTAGAGCGCAGCTCTTCGGCGCCCGTTCCTGCGGCGAGCGTCGGCGTCGACGGCGTAACCGAGCGAACGAGCACAGCGAAAAATGAAAGAGCGAACGCGGAGCGCGGTATGAAAAGCGCGAGCCGCCAACGGCGGAGACCAATGAGAGCGGCCCCTTGAGTAACGTGTGCGCGAGAATCTGGTATTATGCGGCCCCGACCAACCACTCGATACGTACGCGCAACTGCTCTCAGCCGGACCACTCGTTTCGTACTATCGTCTGCTCGCGTCAGCTCTCGCTCGCGCTTGTTTGGTTTGCTAAGTGTGATCTCGTTCGAGCTCGTTTCGATTGTCATGGTTTGCGATTGTTTTGTAATCAGGTGGCATGCAAGACGCGAATTGTGTAGTACTTTCTGAAAGCCACGCGGCACCAGCGATTACGCTGGAACCTTCGCCCGACTCATGTATACAAAAACCGACGCTCTTGACCCGCAGAAAATATTTTCGACAATCGCCGGCTCTGCTACATGTCTCTCAAATTCTTTGCCTCAGTATATCGCGAAATGAAAAGACGCATAGAGCTACGCTCAAATTTCGCATAGAGAGTACCGTAATCGTCGGGTCATTTTTTGAAAATCCTGTTTATTTGAAATATTGTTTGAACATTTTAATACCTTCTGCGACGTTTTCCACTAGTCACTGCTGCGTTTGTATTGCAATCAAGATTCATGACTTTTCGCATCACCGGAAGTTATGACAACACTGGCTTTTTATTTATAAAATTAAACGTATGCAAGGTGCCGCCTATAAGTTTCCTGACGCGGTTCGAGTAAACAGCGAAGTGCAGTAGATATGGCAGCGCCGGTGCTTGCATCCCGCAAGCGGATATACAGTGTACTAGAGTACATGTGGCGCACGCAACGCTACTTTCGTGGCGATCCCGTGGGCGCTGCCATGTTTGATCACGTGGTGACGCGCCAATTGCTCGCCTCAACTGCCTCCGTTGCCTCCGCGTTTACAACGGGTGCGTATGCGCCGGTGCGGCTTAGCAAACCTCTGTTTGGGGAGATATCATAGACGGTGACTGGGTGGACGACACAAAGATTTGGTCACAGCTTCAGAGGACATGTAGAAGCGCTTTGAAAGCTGATTAAGCTATGTCCAAACGGCGCGAGCAGCGTATATGGTACTTGTATTAAAAGCGAGGCTAAATATGTATTCCAAGCTGTCCAAACTTTCCGCTCATCTGTCTGTCACATTTCTGACTCAGTAAATTTCGTTGGTGCGGTCACTAGCGGATTATTTTCTGTCTTATCGCTCGCGGGTGTGCTCAGTTCCGATAGGTGTGTTCCTGCTGCGCGCAAGGCTTGAAACGTAGCCCTGTTGTACATTGTAATAACTTATAGCAGAGATGTGTTATCGCTAGTAACTCACTCTTGCGGACCGCCACGAAACATTCAGCTTCGACCATTCCTGCGCTGTCGGCGTAGTCCGCCATTTATTGTGCGTATATGGCGCGCATATATTCAAGTTTGCGCCCATTCACTTATTGACACGTTGGCGATAGAGTGGGAGTAAGATTCCTTGCCAGTTGGGATAGATGAGTGTAGATACTGTGAGCGAAACGTACTGTGACAGGAAGCGGCGCTACTCCCTTTGTAGTGAACGAGTGGTATACTCACTCTTGCCGACGTTCCGGGGCCGAAGCACTTTTTTTGGAGGATAGCGATACAACACTGGCGGATGAGCAAATTTCTGTATCCTCGATGAAAGCTGCACATCTTGAAGTGCCGGTAACACGTACGGACAGTCGCAGCAGCGGTCCACGAACATGGCTACACAGATCCATTCCACTCCTTAATATGCCAGTCACTATTCTTGCAGCCAACACACGTCTTCAATACACGATTCAATCGGGCATGACTTGAACACAGTGGCTTAGCGAAAATTTAGCTGCATTTCCGACAGCTGATCACACGCAAGCAAGGTGGAAGCGGTAACGGTTTCGTATTCGTGCGCTGTCGCTAAGGCGACGTGCGGCGCGCCGCCTGAAAGCGCAATCTAGTTTCTCTAGAACAAATTGCTCCGCGGAAAGTGTCAATATATCAGCGATATTCGACCCCTTCACCATAGCTTCACAGCCAGACGAGTCGGGCTGAGTCACTTGCGTTTCGCGCGATAATGCGGCATAGAACGTGCACTCATCACCACTTTTTAGGTCGCGTGTGTTGTTTCAAGGTAGAAAACACGCGCGTTGGTGTCAACATACGACGACTACATTCCATTTACCACGCACACGAATTCTTTACTAGGGGACAACTTTCTGTGGCTATGAAGGGAAATCTACGGAGGCAGAATGCGCACAAGTCGTTTGCCCCGCGTTTTCATCCACGTAATACGGCTGTCACACGGCGCACTTTTGATCGCGATGAAGCCCGATCCTGATCGAATTGCTCGATCGTGATTGGTTCCTTTGCGCAAGCCGCGCGAGGAGCCAAACGCAGTCGAGAATTTCGATCCGGATCAGGTTTGACCGCGATTAAATGTGTTCGTTTGACCCTAGTATTAGTTTAGGCTGGGGAAGAGAAAACATAAGCACCTTATTAGCAACAGTTACATACGACAGAACACACCACCGAGAGTACAGGTTTACCTATTTTGCGGCTTTTCCCTTCCGCGTCTGGGCAAACGCGAACTGTCGTACGTGGAAGCTGCGTTGATTCAGCGTCTGTTGCGAGCAACCAAAAGTACTGTCAAACGCTGCTGGACTGCTTGGTGCGGTAATACATGTGCAGCAGCCACGCGTCCGTAGCTTTCCCTTTATAGCTACAGAAAGTTGTCCGCGAGTATAGCTAATGAAGCAGACGACGGCTTGTACGCAGCAGACGGTGGAAGCGACAAGAGTTTTTCACGGAATAATCGTACGTTTTGAGCTAGCTCCCTTATCGTTACTGGGGAAGAAAATTGTTTAGCTTTATCAATAACGTTAAGTTCAGTGCCTCCATTACAGTTTCTTAACGAAACACTAAATTTGCGTCATGTTACGAAAGCAAATCGGGGCCATCAGCGCCGTTTTGTACATGTCGCACCTGCGTCACGCCTCGAAGAAAATGGGGGAATGCCCAAAATAGAGCCCCCCGTGCGTGGGACCTACAATTTTTTTTAGACATCAAATACACTAGTGGTCGAGCGTCTGCCATGCGCGGCAGAAACTAAATAATGCTGAACAGAAACTTACGAAATGCGGGAAACGACACTCTACAATGACGCCAGTGTGTCATCTAGGACTGAATCTAGGCAGCTCACAGGGCACTGAAAAGTGAAACTATCCTAGCAGAAAGCATTCACAACATACAAGATAAACATCTGTGGCGTGACTGATATATACCATAGAGTTCCATACAATTACTTTGTTAAACGAAGTGACTGCGCGTCTAATACGCGATAGAGTTATTGCAACAAGTACTGTTTACGTGGTACATAACGGTATTGTTCACGAGAACATGTCTCATGGCTTGAATGCAACCACCACCACCACAGGCGACGACAGCAGCTCTCTACATCGGTGAATAATAAACTGATGTCAGATCCACGTTATGCACCCCTCCGCTGCTTTATTGCACACCATATAACTCAACGAGCAGTTACAAGAGACCACCCAGCAGCGCAAAAAAAGAAAAAAAACACAAGAAGAGAGAACACACCAACCAAACGTTGAACTCGATATATGAAACAGCAGTTTCACGTGTATGAGAGCACGGCGATGTCTTCTCGCAAGGCACCTGCTGTGTGCGAAGCACTCGGGCCAGCCCCAAACGGAGAGTCGTTCTTAACCCTCGGCATCTTGCAGCGCCGGACCTGTCAGGAGACGCACTCGGTTGGCCCAACCATTGGCCCAACACGCTGTGTCGGCCTGGACCTGTCCAAAGTAACTGTGCAGCCGAGGGCAGGAAAAGTCCTAGGCGGTCCGCAGGATGAGGTGGACGCCGGACTCGGTGAATACGGGCTCGGAGAGCTCGCCCACTTTCAACGCGAAGGCTGCCTCCTCGAAGCCCTTCTGAGTCGCGCCGCGGCCGAACATACCTAGGTCGCCCTTCCTCTTGGCCGAGCTGCAGTCGCTGTACTGGCTCGCCAGCTCCTCGAACGTCATCTTGCCGGATATTATCTGCTCGCGGAAGCGTTTGATGAGCGCGAGCGCCTCGTCCCGCGTCCGGGTGACCTTTTGCTCGCGCCAAGAGAAAGGCCGGCGCGATTGATGATGCTTAACGAGTAAGTGCGAACACCACACATGCTCGTATCCGATCAGTCCCAGGAATGCGGCTTGCGCAGGTTCTTCGGGAAAGTCCCACTGGCTCTCCTTGGTTAGCGTGTTCAGATAATACACTTCGCCCGTCGATCGACTCATCCGCTCTTCCCAGCCCGCCGGTAAGACACGCGAATCGCTGGCGTCTGCCATCTTCATAGCCAACCTCTTCGAAGCTTTCTAATCTTACTAGTACTCCCACTTCCTTCAAACATAAAGGTTTAAGTACTTCTAAAAAGAAAGAAGTTCAATCAAATATCTATTGCGCCGCTTTCGTCAGAAAATTAAACTAATCTTTTTTTACTTGTTTCAACTCGAGCGATAAATGTTAGCTTTTACAGTCCTCCTCTGCTTGCGCTTTGTTCAAAAGATCCTGCACGCGCGCTAGATCATTGTAATTATGGTGTTATTACACTGATTGTTACTCTGGGCCTACTAAATGTGAAATATTAAAGATAAGGTTCGTAATCAAATTGTAAAATTAATAACAAAACACACACGCAGCAGCTGTGTCTGTTGCATAAAACGAGCTCCGCAGTAATCGCATGCGATGCGCGCGCCAGCAATAGACGTAGCGGAGATCACGCCTGTATAGTATTTGAGGTTGGGCGTGCTTGCGCTATATACTCTATTTCATTTTTGGAGACGCTACCATTCTGCAAATTCTATTTCGAAAATTTCTTCATGCCGCGCTCTTTTGCGTGCATACTACGATAATTCTTTGATAACAAAACTTATCTAATTTCTGTTTTCCAGATGCGAAGCATCTGGAAAACAGTTTTACGAAGGACACCACAGCGTCACTGTCACATGAGAATATATGGTTTTGGGGCTATTTGTAATTGAAATGTGGCGGTCTTTGTAAATTCATTTCATTCTTTTCTCTTACTCGTTGAAGAATATGCACCCCGTTATGTTCGCGGTCACAGTATAGTTAAGCAAATGCCCAGAGGTCGCCGCAGTTACTGAAGTCGCTGTGAGGCAAAAGCGAAAATTAAAAATATGCGTAATATTTTGAGTAACTTACATGGGAACATAGCTTTCATTCACGTTTCCAAGGTAACACTAGAAATGTTTCTTGAAATCCATCCGGCAAATTTCAGATGAAGATGTTGAAAAATCACGCTATGTAGCTCAACTGGTGTGTTTCAAGCTTGCGGCCTACGGCTACGGGTCCAAACAGTACTGGACACACTTTTATTGTGTTTTCATGGATAAATAAAGAATTTGAATTTGAATATTACAAAAAGGGGCGATATGAACGCTGTGCTCTACAAGGTGTCCCATTAACTTGTGCCAAGATTTTAAAAACGAAAGGCACGTCAGAAACGAATCGAACCGAACGCATACTATTCGCGATAGCCTTAGTACCTCAGCAAATTTTCATTTTCCTCGTGACTCATTAATTAATTAAGTTTTTTTACCCAACTTTTTCATTATTGGCTGAAGACCCCAAGTACGATATGCAGATTTGCAGAGCACTTTCAGAAACCACTGATCGAGTTGTTTCCTGCACGATACGTCTCACGTAGTCTTATTTTTTTTTTTTTTCCGGGTTGCAAAAAATTCTCGCGAAATATGAAAAAAGCCACGTGATGTAGCGATTGCGTAGTGGTATCGTGCTGCTCTCAAGCGTTTGTTCGGTGAGCATGGTCGGTTGCATCGTGACTGGCGACGGGGAAGCGGCAGGGTGTTCTGTATATCTCCTCGGCGGTGCTCCGCCAGCAGGATGATTTGCGCCACCATCCAACTCGAGTTCGCTTCACTGAGCTCCTAAATGTACCTTGTCTATGCAAGCGAGAGATCACCGTCTTTCCGATTCAGGTTTGTTTGTTTGTTAGTTTGTATAGTCAGGGATTCCAAGATAATTGACTTTGTAACCATTTCTTTTCCCTGGCGATAATTGAAGCCCGTAGCTCCAGTTGATATCGTGCTGCGTGGCATCTGCATGTTTAGCGAGTGCATTCGTAGCGATCTTTTTTTATCTTGACGCCGCTCATGTGCTCCTTGAGGCGCCTCAAGGAGCACATGAGCGGCGCTTTCGGCGCAAACTGCCGCTTTCGCCAACGTAAATGTGGTCGCAGTCTGCACAGGATGTCCTATAAACAACGCCGGGGATAGCTTACCCTTGACGTTTATCAGCTCGTGGCATAGTTTGTGGCGAGGAACGTGGGCAACTTGCACGTTATACGTACGTAGGACACACGCCAAAGCTTCGCTGACACCGGGAACACATGGAATGCACAATTTCGGTCGGCGTTTTGTTTATTCCGTCTAATGTGTTACAAGTCATGAAAGGCGAAGCACATATGCACATATAGAGGAAGAAAAAAAAGAAAAATACATGCAAGCAGACGACGAACTCAGCGCAGCTGCGTACAGAGACTATAAGGACAACCGATGACCAATACGTGCTTAGGTCTTCCTATGACTCCCCCTTATCTTTGGTGGTTATGCTTCAAGAGTGTCAGGTGAGACTCCCTCCTAAGCATTTTTTTTTTCAAGTTCTCGTGTGAAAAAAAAAATGAAAGAGCTGGGCACAAGCGATAACATTCTTGGGCGGATCTGTATATATTAAGGACGTCTTGAATACAATGCCACAAAAGAAGAATCGTGAGGGTGCAGAGATGCGATGAGATAGAGTATGAAGAGCTGAGGCCGGAGCTCTGAAAGGACGGCGCCGACTATTCAAAGATTTGTCCGACCCGGAACTGTGAATTATGCATAAATAAATGTTCAATGAGTCTCACCTAAACTTTTCCAAGGCCTCACTTTGCGCAGAAGTAATCGGAGACGAAAAGAAGATCGCATCAAGGTAACTGCTTAGACACCCCTGTCTTATCATGTAAAATATGCATGTCTGTGAGCGAGGTGTCCTGATCAAAGGAGAAATAATTCAGGAAAAAAAAACCGCGATATATCAAACAGAAACGACATGTACTTGGAGGCCAAAATCAAATGACTCGCTCAAACTCTAGATGTTCAGATCGATGATAATAGATTGCTTCCATTTTCGTCGCCTCGATAACGTCGTTACATATTCTATCAGATACTCTGTCGTTTCTTATTTCTCGTTTTTCGTCGCTCGATACTAGAACAAGAACGTATATATGCTGTCGTAACGCACAGCGGCATAACTTTTAAAGTTCAACTCGTACTAAAATCACGGTTCACGATACACGCTACGTGCACAAATGACTAGGAATATACGGCCTGCTGATACAGGAACGTAAGACCCAGAACAGCGCCTTGTAGAACTCCGCGACCCATCTGACTCAAAAGCACCAAGAACTTTACCGATATCTTTGATCGAGCTTTGTTTGTCGATAACCTCGTGCTGATCGGAGTATCGTAAGCGCAACACCAATATTTCATTCCCACGGTGACGAATTTATGGGTGTTACTTCGAAGCACCAATCGATCGTTCCTGGAGACTTTCGGTTGATCGGTAAAAAAAGAAAACAACTTCTCAAAGCAACACAGTGGGATTTGCGGGATGCCGTACATGAGGTTCCGGATTAGTTTTGACTGCCTGAGTTCGTTTTTTGTCGTTAACCTAGAGCACGGCACTCGAGTGGTCTTGTATTCCACTCTTATCGGACTTCAGCCGCCGCGGGCTTGCAATTGAAACGTGACCGCTTATTTGCTTAGCAGAGAAACGCCATGGCCCATCTATATACCACCACGCTACGGGCATTGGTAACGTGACGCTCTACGGAATTCCAGAGCAGCGTAGACGTCAACGGAGGCAGCACATGAAGTGCTAGAAGCGCCTGCTCGTGGCACTTCCTTGTCAGCCGTTCTACTGCAGGGGAATACGTACCTTGGTGGGTTTTATTTTCGGTGCAGTGTAAAAAAGGAAGACAGTTGACTTTGAAAGCAAACGAGGTTTTCGGGTTCCATTTCGTACTGTTTCCCAGTGAGCCGCTTATCGAGCCCATATATGAAACAGCGCGTACGCCCGTTATTGGCGTTTTGCCTATTGCAGATTAGTGCACGGATAAGCAGCCGCGTTCAATAAGGCAGGAAGAAGAAAAATCAGTGAAAACATGGATAGGAATTAAAGAGGAGTCTTAAAAAGTTCAAAGCGACACACAAGTTATCAAGAGGCCTTATGATTATACCCCTTAAATACTAGATTCTACACTTACGCATGCACAGTGAAAGAATATTAACGGGAAGCATACACTTAGAAATATATCTAGACTACGCGCCATTACCTCTCGCGTGCGCTAATAAAAGCGCATTACGTCGAAGCTCTCTTGGTCGACGTGGCATACGTTGTTCACCGTATAGCTTGACATGTTCCGAGAAATTAGCTCACCCGTATTACGTGCTGAGTGTGCAGAGAACAAAAGAAGAAGCCTTTTTATTTCCTTTTTTTTTTCAAGCTGGAAATAAATCGCTAGCCGTTCTATTGGTTTCCTATCAATTCGTTGAAAGTCGCACACACTGCTCGGTGCGCTTTCTTTTCCACGTCGCATGCAGCCGCCCCTCTGAAAGCAAAGCATAGGGACGACAAACCACCGCAGCTCAGTAAAAGAAAAGAACTTTGCCTAAAAAGGGCTTTTCAAAAAGGTTGATTCTCGTTCTTTGCGGAAAGAAATGAAATATCCAAAGCTAACCAAATGAAGTCGATGTATAACCACGAGCCTCTGCATCGCTCTTTCCCCTTTATCTTTCCTGCTTCCTCGCCTTACTCGTAAAGCTTTTGAATATGTGGTACATACAGCTCCTTCTTCGCGGTCCCCGGAGAAATCAAGCTGAATCGCGGCTGGCAATATTACAAAATGATGAAGAGAGAGAGAGCACGGCTGTTCGACCAAGAAGAGGTTGCGGTCTCTACACGCTTCCTTCCAGCGAGTTGACTCTGGATCACGAAAACAGCGCAGTAAGGCGAAGGCTACAGACGCAGGCGTCCACCGCGGAAGCAAACGTGCGTTGCGTTTCTATGTACTTTCTTTCGAGTATTTAGACGTTTGATTGCCTTTTCATTGAATGTAATCGACGCTGACGTCTGATTCTGTTAGGAATAGTCTAACGAGGCGGCGAACTCGCAGAGCCGTGCGCGTTTGCACAAGCTCAATTCTTTCAATTCATAGAGAGCAATAGAGCGCAAACTTTAGTGATATGCTGGAGAAGTTAGCCTGGCGAATCCCCCGGCATGCTGCTCCAGGCGCTAGGTGATAATTATGATACACGCAGGGATCACGTAAGCACACGAACAGCATATATATATATATATATATATATATATATATATATATATATATATATATATATATATATATATATATATATATATATATATATATATATATATATATATATATATATATAGTCACAAGCATACTGGAGATATTTACGGTGTTTTGTTGAGTCTTGTGACCTTCAAGGACATAGGCAGCGCTTTCGGGGCGCGCAACGCACAGGTGGTGCTTTGCCATGAGCCGAGACTGTGCCGCAGTTCCAAGCTTGAGTTGCGTCGCAGGCGAGTTGCCGCCTTCAAAGGCTGTCTCTCTGACAAGTATAGCGGCAGCAGCCGCACAGAACGTGTCGCAGGTCGTCAGGGGCGTTACAGACAGGGCACACTGGCGAGTCTGTCAGTTGAATCTTGCACTTCAAGTGGTTCGTGTAGGACACGTTGAGTATGATGCGGTGTATAGGCATGTTATGGGCTTTTCTCTTGAGACCTCGCGACATATAAAAGTTACCAGGATGGCTCAATATTATGTAGTGTCACGTAGTAGTGACGGTGAATAATTCAGCGGCAAATCTATCAGTGACGAAACTATCTTTTGTTTGGCGAACTTGTGCCCACAAAAGTAAGTTACACTCAAAGCACAGCAACAGCGGGGAACATGGTTGGCGATCGTCGAAATCCTGACCGGCGGGTCAAGCGCGTCGGCTTTTATACATCAGTCATCGCAGGTCCCAGAGTAGTCGCTGGTACCCGCGTGTCTTCCAGAAAGTTCTACACCATTCGCGTCGCACGTACCTGGAATCAGATTACACATGGTTCGGTGACAACAGACAGCGGATAGAACCATCGATAACATTCCGGAAACTTCCGATACACGCATGCAGGTGCATCCTGCGCTGAGCGATAACATTTCTTGGACGATGAAACATGGTCAACAAGTAGACGTGTCAGTAGGGGTCCGTAATGGTGGCGTGAGGGACCAGAGGGACCACTGTAAACGCCAGGCGTGCGTGGATACGAGCGTCACCGCGTCTTATCTCGAGACAGGTATGCGGACACTTTCTCACGAAGTGTCGTATATATGCAGCATTGGCAGCAGAGCCAGCCTGATCACAGAACGTCATTCATATAAGATCTGTAGATGCTTGTGCTTAAGTATTTACTAACCCTCCATAAGAACTCCGGTCTGACCCTCTGAAACAAGCCTTTAGATTTAGCGGGAATGAAAGGGAACAGTTTCCAATACATAAATCCCCAGCTGCCATCGCGCTTGCACCGCAGGTAGTTATAGCCGCACAAATTATGTTAGAGCAAAATGTGCAAGTAATGGTACATACATGACTGAACTTCGTTGGTCGTTGCTTGTCACACGCCTACTATGTGCGTTTAGTTTTTCCTTTTTCTTTTGTATGTGTGCGTGTTTAATAATGGAAAACCATGACTACTCCGATCTTACACATTGCACATGCAGTTACACTTCGTTATAACGAAACAACTTTGTCCCTAATATTGCTTTATTCAAAGTTTTACGGCGTCCTGGCCGCAGTGCAGGATTTTTTATACAGGATTATTACTAGAAGAGCAGTGAGCCTGAACTTAGCTTCGTACGAAGTGCGAAGCGGAAAATCCGGAAGGGACCGCGCGCGGTGCAACATATTTCGTCATTTTTTGTGTTTATTTGTATCAACATGTAAGAGCAGGAAGCGCGTTGAAGGTTACACTTCCCCTTACGGCAGTTTCTTGGTCATAAATGTACCGCGTGATGATAACCAACAGTTTATGTATGCAGCTGCTCACGGTAGCCTGTAGAATTTCTTGACTGTCGTCTGCTCATAACACTGTCGAGCGAGGATGTGTTTCAGTACAGGTTTTACGAGCTCCCGCGCTGCTGTAGTGGACGTCCTGCACTGTACTTTACTATACGTCTTTTAGAGCATCTCCGTTTTCAACGAAAGACCACCTATACAACTTAACGTGCTGTCCCGATGACTTCTTTACAGCAAAGGCTTTATGTGCAAGAACTGGAATGCGTGCGACTCAAGACATTGTCACTTACCGCCATATTGTCTAATTTCGCCATGTTCGCGTTTTTTACCCAATCAGAAAGGGCGGAGCCACGCTGTGACCACTAGGGAGCCTACATACGCCTCGACTCCGTCTCTGAGAGCTGGAGTCACGCACGTACGACTATAGTCCCTTAGTGACCAGGGAAATAAAATACTTATTTTTGTCTCACGTTCGAATACAATTAAAACATATATATCTCCCTTATCTAACACGGGACAGAACATACATATTTTTTTATCAGTGGACACCAGCGCCAAAAGCGCGAGACCAGGGGATTTTAGGAACGTATCAGCGATACCTGTTGCCGCAGCGGTATATACTGACGGGACAGTCTGTAAAGTAACTCCGCCTGCCAATAATTCCAGCACAAGGGATTCGCGACAGAACGAAATTTCGCGATAGCGAACACACGGTCCCTGGAATCTCAAGGTCATCTGCACGCTTTCCCGCACAACCACACACCGCGCACGAACCGCAAATTCATTAAAATCAAACAAATCATAGGCTTTTATGCGCGAAAACCAATGTCTTCTTATGAATCACGCCGTAGCACTGCGCATTAGGATCCCTGAATGGATCGATAGTATCAATTAGTTAATTCATTTTGACCGCCTGCGGTTCTTTAACGTGCAGCTAAATCCAAGTACACGGGTGTTTTTTGCATTTCGTCCCCATCGAAATGCGGCCTCCGTCGCTAGGATTCAATACCGCGACCTCGTGCTTAGTAGTGCTACAGCGAAGCTTCTAAGCAACCACGGCGGATACGAATGAGAAAGCGTCGCCATATAAGTCGGATGCACCGGCTCGCGTTCTCGGCCGGCGATTTCGTGACAAAAGCAAGGTTTGACCATAGACGTCGCGCAGTTTCTCATAACCAACGGAATCGCCTCGCCGCTGCCAGGCCGACAGTGTTATTAAATTTCACTCGGCGGTACGAAGCCGGAGTGTTCAATATTGCGTCCTCTGGCACCGAGACGCTATAAGCCGTGGGCTGCAGGCGCGCCTCATTTGCACGAACTCTAGCCAGAATAGATCTGCATTATGACTACACTGCGCATGCAAGCGCGCGGGTCACGCGAATGTTCGGTGCCGCCCGAGAAAAATCAACCGACGCGTGCCCGAGCGATTGACGCAAAAACCGTACCGTGAGCTGTGATGAAAATTGAGGCGCATACGCGTCGCTGGCAGTCGCGTGCAATATGGTTCCATTAGGAAACGCGCACACGCACGCATAAAAAAAGAAAGAGAGAAAAAAATAAAACGGAGTTCATAAAATGGTTTACGCAGCGATATTGAAAACACTGACTCGATGAAATGGCTTGGAACGCGGAAGAACAGCCCACGGCAGAAATGAACAGTCGACTTCCCTTTCACGTCCGCGCCAGGAAAGTAAGCTTCAAGCGAGACAAAAAAAAAATATGTGCTTTGAATTTCATTTCCTCTTTCGTGGCGTAATGATTATAGCTCTGAAGTAAACAGCTCAGCGTATACTTACTGCACGCAGGGGCAGGAATTCGCTATGTAGACATTATTAAGAAACACGGCACATCTGATATTCGCCATGTGTCTCATTAGGAATGCGTGCTAAAATTGATATGGAAATATCTAATATACGTGGCATTAGCAGCTACTTCAAGAAGCAATGCGATTATGTGCTACCATTTAGGTCTAGAGAAAACTTGGTTTCGTAGATGCAAAGCTTATTTGCCGCGAAACGAAGAGATGAAGAGACGTCACACTGAAGGCAGATTACATTCGCCCTTTACTCTGATCTATGGAAAGGCTATATGTATGCATATCAATAGGTGTATTTTTCTGGCATTCAATACAAGCAAAGCTGTGAGAGAGAAAAAAAGCTCTCAACCAATGGGTTCAAGTCTGCATACCCATACTAGGCGCAAGGCAACACAGTGGTCGGGAATGTACTTTTAAGGTCCCACCTGGGCGCCAGTAAAAGTTCTTAGGAGAACGGTACTTCTTTCGTTGAGACGAAAAAACGATCAGAGTAAGTCGTTCGGTCGCGGTGAGTGAAATCTCAGAGGTGCGGCCATTACGCACCGCTCGTAATGGCTGTTTCGCGAGAAGCTGTAATTAATTAATTATGGGGTTTTACGTGCCAAAGTCACTTTCTGATTATGAGGCACGCCGTAGTGGAGGACTCCGGAAATTTCGACCACCTGGGGTTCTTTAACGTGCACCTAAATCTAAGTACACGGCTGTTTTCGCATTTTGCCCCTATCGAAATGCGGCTGCCGTGGCCGGGATTCGATCCGGCGACCTCGTGCTCAGCAGCCCAACACCATAGCCACTGAGCAACCACGGCGGGTGCGAGATGCTGTAAGCAGACAGGGGTCGAAGGGAGAGCTTGCCCATCTGATTCATATCCGAAAAGCTGTATATTCTTCACAAGTTATATGTATTCACTGCGCGGGGGCGTGAACTGTCAGCCCTCTTTCCTTTCCATTCTTGGTATCCCCGTTCCCACGTGCATGCAGGACAGCCGGTCACACGTCCACGTTGTCCTCCTTTTTCTTTTCTCCCTTTTTTTATATTTTGCCATAGCCATATGATTTGACTAACTGTCTCTTTATTTATTTATTTATTTATTTATTTAGTGTAACAGGAAAGATCGGTGCCTACAGGTGGCACCGGCTTCAGTCTCGTTTCTTGGCAAAGGAAAATATTCTCACAAAATACGCAACAAAATGTTATATTCCTATGCTGTATAAAGCCTCGTTTGCATGTGAACTCAATCACAGTTTTGTGCTGCCTAGTCGTTGTTTTACTTTAGTTCTTGAGATCTGTCATTTTGTTTCAATTCCGCACTCTTTCCTTCCATTCCTCGTATAATCCACTTTTACGATTCCATCATGCCCCTCCGTCTTCAAGAGTTAGCAGGCTACGGAAACAAAACAGCTATATAGCGCCCAAACCACAATGGGGCCCAAGGCAACAACGACACTGCAGCGTTGAAATAACAACAACTTTATTGGGAAGTGCGATATATATACACGTGATCATGATACGTAATCAATACCGGATATCTGCAGTCTATCAGTTTATCGCGCAGCGCCTGAAGACTGATCTGAGAAATTGCAGTTCTTTATTAGATAACAGAAGGGACGTTGAACTGACACCCCGCTCGCCTGATCTATGAATCATTTCTCTGTACCCTAATTAGGTTTTTATCTTGGAATTCTTCAAGGAGCTCTCCGTCACTACGGGTCAGATAATCTTCTGCTGATATTATTTTCCTGCTTGTGTTGAGCGAGCGATGTGGAGAGATTGTCACCTTAATGTCACCAATACTGGTGAGTTCAGCGAGCTTTTCAACTTGATTTGTATTGGCCAGTTCGAGGAAGAGGTCTGCGCTAGCCATCTTTGAAGCTTTGTAGCCAGGTCCAATCGTGTTCGCTAGGCATCTAGAAACTAGGAATTCTGACAGTTTTCTTACCGCTGTGTTGCCTTCACAGCGAAGAACATGGTACTTTGGAAATATGTCTAGATTTGGTTTTAAAAGGAACTGGAAGACTGCTTCATTGAAAAGTGGCTGATATGACAGTGTAACCCAAGAAGTCCATCATCATCTGTCTTCTTCTTTCTTTCTTTCTTTTTTGTGTTATTGCGCTGTCTGAATCTTTCACTAATGCATTTGCCTGGCGTATGGGATACATGTGTCATCTCCGCTTTGGTTCCTGTTTTTGCTTGTGCGCAGTTTTCTTTCCGTATTGAAGCACCAATAAGCTCAAGTCTGTACTCTTCTGGAATAAGCAGGCGTTATCGTGCCTTACTATGGCCAGTTGTCAGCCTTCTCATTCTCTTCTTTTCCTCTGTCAGTTTCTACGCATGTGTTTACAAATCAAATTCACAGGTTCTCTTATGTTATCCCTTGGACACCTTGTAGGCGAAAGCGCAAGTGCCGAATTACGTACACGAACCTATTAATTCGCTTAATCTACTTCGCTTAGTTATTCCCTTAATTTGTTTACTCATCTTCTTAATTCGCTTAGCTAGTCATCCCCCTTAATTCGCTTAGTGCACCTCGCTTAGTCACCCCTCTTAATTTCAAGGTCGAGGCTTCGAGTCCCACCCAAGGTCGTGGGTTTGAATGGCCTAATTGCCTCTATTGAATTCACTATGCCTTAATTAACGTCACCTTCATGAACACCAAAGGTCGTGGGTCCGACTCCCACAAATGGTAGGGGTTCGACTCCCACCAAAGGTCGAGGGTTCGTATCCTTTTTGTACCTCTCGTGTCGTCGACGCGTTTTCGCTCAAACTCGACTGACTGATGACACATATAAGCCTTTCGCCTTAATAACAGGCGTCTACCTCGTCATCATAGGAAAACAACTGCCGCAAAACCATCTTATTCTACCTATTCGTCAAGTTTCATCAAAACCACTATGACTAAATAGAGAGGCGGTGGATAAAGAGATATATTCCATCTAAGCTGAGGAAGGGATAAGAATGTGCCGATGGTGTATAAGCAGACCTTCTAAAAAATAGTGCAAGTAAACAATTTCTACTGAGATCAGTGTCAAGACTACATAATTATTTTAGTGGCGTTTTTTTTCGTATTACTTTTCCGATCGGATCACACAACAACGAAATGTACAAACTGCCGTATATAGCTACCGAACATCAGCGCGCAGACGCTATTTTTACTTTAGGCTCGGAACAAACAAGAATGACCCAAGAGGAAAGCAAACTCCTCGGGGACCTTGAAGACAGGGAGGGAATTGATTAAGCATGCTAGCCATCGCGTGGTAAGCCCAACCATGGATAAATAAACGCTCGAGGCGAAAGTAAACGTTGGTGGTATAAGTTAGTCAAGCGCACCGCCTGACCCCAGTTTGACTTCGTTCGTGTGCATTGCGCCGAGGAGCCAGATCTCTAAGGATGCACTGAACGGGTGAAAGGCAATCCGAGCAAAGGCGGTTCTATGCACAGAAGCCTTACTCCCATCTTCGTTTTTTTCTCGCTGGACTTCCCTGTTTACGGAAGCCCAGGAATATCTTCAGTTTAACGATCACAAAGAGACCGCCAAACTTGGCGAACAAGAATTACCTTGTAAACAAGCTTTGCAGGGCATTTTCCGTTTACAATGAAAAAAAACAACAATGCAACTACATTGGTACAGAAACACAGACCGTCGTATGGTATTTGTTCTGCCGAGATAGCTTTGTGGATATCTCGACTTCTGAGCATGAGGTCGTGGGCTCGAGTCTCCGTCGCAGATCTAGCATTCGATAAGGCGCGTAATAGTAAGAAAGAAAGAAAGAAAGAAAGAAAGAAAGAAAGAAAGAAAGAAAGAAAGAAAGAAAGAAAGAAAGAAAGAAAGAAAGAAAGAAAGAAAGAAAGCTCTGGATAACTCCAGTGTGTCCCACCGTTCGTTCATTTGTTCGTTTTCTATATAGATAACGACGAAACCTTTTCGACGTCAGGCAAATACCTTCTGTTCGCTCTGAAACTCATCAGCCATCGCAATTCTCGATGTGAGACTTAACGTTGCGCAAGGCATTAAGGGGCCGACAGGACAGGCTGTAGACGCATCAAGCTGAGTGCATACGTTGACACAAATAAAGCGCTGACGACGCATTTGCGCGGGTACTTCACGAGAGACCGGATCGAAGATGACGCAGTGAAACGGTTGCATTCATCTGGGTGTAGTCTGCAGGTGCAGCTCCTTGTAGGCACCTTCATTATTTAGCCTAATCTGCGTCTTCTTATATATATATATATATATATATATATATATATATATATATATATATCTGTGTGTGTGTGTGTGTGTGTGTGTGTGTGTGTGTGTGTGTGTGTGTGTGTGTGTGTGTGTGTGTTTCACTATTTCGCAATGTGGCTCGCTCAAAGCGCACATTCAGGCATGCTTGGCAACGAATTCTCACAACTATGTCGATCCACTTGTTCCTGCCGAGCACTCAACACTGCCAGGTTGTAACGTGCTTTCTACACAACACTGGGTGAGTGGAACGCGCACGCACGCACAACAGTTCTTACCGAGTAATGACAAGTGGTGAAATGCGCAAAGTTGCTGAGGAAAAGCAACTGGCCGAGCTATATGGTATTAATGTATGGCTACCTGAAGTTTACGAACACTCTCTACCGTGAAGTACGAAACTGCTTGCATGCTTAGTAAATGCAAAGTTGGTGCGTATAGACACAATGGGCAATGTGCAGGAACATTAAATAAAACACAGCATGACGGCATGTACCCGCCTTCTCTGTCATGACGTCACGACACATACAGCTCCTGGGAAACGAAACTTCTTGGCTGCTGCCTTTGAGGCCTCGCAAGTGAACGCTACGCGTCAGCTTTTTAGCATGAAAGTGGGCTACACACATTCGATACACAAAACAAGCCATGGTTCGAGAACGGCCTATAGTGCCTGTTGCGGCCCCTATTATGCCTAAAATGAGTCTTCAAGTGCCTGAAATTTTTATTAAAGGTGTAAGATTTTTTAGTGCCATAAATGCGGCCTCTAGCCATATGGCTTTCACCACCACAGGGTGCAAACTCCTACCTGGCCTCCGATGGGGTGACGGTGAAATGCGTCTTTAAATGATTACAGACTGCTGCCTTAAAACAGAGAGAGAGAGAGTTAGAGAGAAAGAGTTACAGTGACGTTTCACTTCGTGAACGCGGGTTACGCGCAAGCGAATGGGTGCTATTCCTTTTTCCTGCATTGCGTGTAGAATATCTTAAATGTGATTTTATTGTGTAAGTGTGGCGGTTTCTTCAAGGCTTGTTTTTTATTTTGTGTGCTTTATATCAGTTTTTTATATTTATAATATGTAGGTTACCATTAGGAAAGATTGTAGGGCACTGTAAGGAAATGCAGTCTTTATTAGTTCGAGCAGTTTGGTAGTGTGCTATTCCCACTATTCATTTTTCCCTTTTTCTCTTCTGGAGTCTCCTGGGCACGCCAAGCCCGCGCCTTTTGCCGGACTTGCTCGGCTCGTTCCCAGCGCTTGGCCAAGACTTCTGGGTTGGTCGACTCGCGCTCAGCCTGCCGCCGCTTGCGTCGCTGCTCCGTCCTTCTCACTCGGCTTCTCGATCAGGAGACGAACCCAGTACGGCCACAGCGGGCAGAAAAGCCGTAGCAATTGCTAGAGGAGATCAACCCAGCGCGCCTCCACTTACTCTCCTTATCCGCGACGCTTCGCTCTTTCTCCTTCCCCGCTTCGCTCAGCGCCATGTAGACTTTCCTCTAGGCGCCATTCCTTTGCCACGCGCCCAGCGCGCGCCTCTGTGCTTTACCCGGCGCGCGATTTTCTTCTCCACCTCCGGGGGCCTTCCTCCTCCAGCGCGCGCTTCCCTCGCGGTGACACACACAACACCGCCGATTGCACCGACGGGGCACGTAGGCTTGCGCGTAAAAATGAAAACGTAATGGATCGACAACGGTTGCCTGTAGCGGCTGGCTGACCCTAATTTTATTTTATTTTGTATTAGCGATAGACGGCGCGTGTTTCGTTCAAGTGTAAATTAGATAAAAGGTTTATGCTGGGTGTACAATTGCATTGCACCACAGAAACTTTTTTTTTTTGTAAAATATTCATGTTTAAATAAAAAGATTGCGAAATTTCTACGTAGACACCCTGAGAAACTATGTAGGTTATTCAAAGTGGTACCTCGCGTCCCTGCCGTAGTCATTGGCTCCAAGCGCAGCAGCGCGACTGTCACAATCATTTTTGGCCCAAATGCCCATGTGACGTTTCACTCTATGTACTAACCAAGCTAACTACCTGGTAGCGAAGCTTCCATGGGAGACCATACGTTCAAAACATGGCGGTTCATCGGCGGTTCATACGAGACGTTCATTTCAGGGATCGCCAGCCGTTTGTGCGCAGGCGCGAGTAAGCGCGGGCGCGAGAGAGAAAATCTGGGGGCTTTTGCTCCTTGAATGTATGACTCTGCCTAGGCACTACGGAGGAGGTTTCCTAGCGCGTGTTGTAGGCCTTTGTCCCTAGGCGTGCCGGCATTGCGGAGTGGGGTCGAGTTTGTTTACTCTTGGACGCTGGTAGCCGGCGCTATGAAATAGGTGAAGCAGCGGGCACTGACGCCCGATTTGGCGACCGCTGTGTCGGACAGACTGTCTCGCACCTGCGGCATTCGTGCTAAGTCAGTCGTGGCGGCGCATAGCTTTCTCGCGCCTTACCACGATATACCTTGTAAATAACCTCACAGATCTTTGTGTGGGAGCAGTAGCGACCGCAGTAGAGCTCGGGCCGCATATATTGAAAAAAACTCGTGGGGCGTGGTAGTGCTGAACTTAGCGTCAAAAGTTGGCGGCTGGACGTAATTATATTTATTCAATCTTGTTTATTTACTGATTGTAACAACGTGTCATTATTTCGCATTATTGGCGGCGCCTCCAGGACACCAAAGCGGCAACGGGGAGCCAAAGCTAGAACCCAAACTGGTCCGTGATTTGGAGCTCACCGAGGCCTGCGCGTTCCAGGGGCGCATAAGATCGGCTGTCCGCTGTCGCGGACAGCCAAGTTTTTTATGCGAACACCCCCGGCACGCTTCGGCCTCCGCGGCCCCAACTCACGGACCGCCCTGCTTCCAGCTTTCATCCCCCCGCTACCCCTTGGTTGCCCTGGAGATCCTGCGCCGCCTGCGTCATAATATAACCTCAGGTGCTCTCCTGAGGCCTCCGTTTGCCGGTTGCATGTGCCCTCCTGGAGCAGTGCTTGTAAAAAATCCAATCTATCGTCGCGATGAAAAAAGCGACCCGCGACTTATACAACACCAGTAAGAACATTGCCCCTTAAGACACAGCGATCACCAAGGTGAGGACATCAAGATTGTGATTAGAGTGAGGAGTGGCCTCAATATATCCAAGATAGGCCCGACTGTAGTGGTTGATGCAATCAACACCGCTGCTTGCATCGGGGATTAGAAGCGGGAAGCGGACACGATTTGCCCCAACTTTCAACAGAATATCGTCGTGGTCAGCCCTCCCAAGGAGGAGAATGCAATCAAGTATGTCAGAATCAAGAATATTTTGGTAGCGGTTCGTCTGCACGAGGCACAGGCATACCGCAAGGCACCATACGCTACGTGCAAAGGAGTAATACGATACGTTGCCCTTTGTGACGGGCCAGAAGTGTTGCAGAGGTGTTGTTAATGAAGAAACCCCCCTGGCGCTGGCAGCCAAGAGGATCAACGACGCCGGCACCGTCATAATTTCCTTTGACGGATGCCGGGTACCCAGCTACGTCAGGTATGACAATGCATTGGTCAGACGTATTTTATGTCGTAAGCAGATCTACATCTATTACGTCTGCGGAAGGCTCGGCCATCGTGCCGACGTATGTCCGGCGCCCAACGAAGCCATACGCAGAGGATGTGGAGCCTCGAACCCAGACGAGCAGCATCAGTGCATGCCTAAATGAAAGTTGTGCGGCGAGAGCTATCTCACGGCAGGGAAAGAATGCAGACAACGCTTTCAAATCCCAGAAGTCGTCCGACGTCGTCGAAGAGAAAGAGCCAGAGCCGAAAGGAGCCGGATGAGAAGCCCTACCCCGGATTACTGCGGTGACGAGCGGCAGTTCCCGGGGCTCGACCAGCATCGCCCCCAGCAACCAGCCACCGAGGGAGATCGCCGCCGCTCCAGATCGCACTCTAGGGGTCGCCCATGTTCCAGGGGTTTATCCTCGAGTCGTTCCCGTAGTCGCTCCAGCAGACAATCTGCTTCCACAGTTCGCTTCGAGTCCAGAAGCCGATTCAGGTCCAGGTCCAGGACCAGAGGACACCAGCAGCAGCATCAGGTCGTTCTCAAGGAAGACCACCCCACTTGAGCATATCATGTCAGTGGAGCACCATCAGAGGTGATGTCGAGGTAGCTGCCAAAGGGTGGTGATAGTTTCGAAAAAATCAAGAGATTAGAGTGCGAGAACGCAGCCATGAGAGCGGACATCAATGGGTTAATGGCTGAGATAGTGGAGATTAAGGGTGCTAGGAACCCGCAGCCCACCGCTACCGTCAAGGCGGAAATCCTGGAAGTCCCGATGGCCGAAAGTAGCGACGGGACGCGACCCCCAAAGAAGAGGGCAATAGCTTATGATCAGGAGAACGTGTCACGTAAAGCTAAATCAGAGGCGCGCGAGATGTTAACCGCTGTCCGTGAAGGTATGAAACAGCTAAGTGATAGGATCATTGAGATGCAAAGTAAGATGACGACGTTAGAAGCAAACACCAACCAGCATTCGGCCTAAATGGAATCCTTTCTCGAGTTTGCGCCACCGAACCCACCGATACATCTTTCTGACCCAGCAGCTAGTAATGTAGCCGTGATTCTAGCCCCACCTATATAGGTATATAGGTATATAGGTAGGTCTCGTAAGAGATGGCTCCGCCCTTTGACACACTCTTTCACCATGCAGGCACTTCTTTATCATGCAGCGCCCGCCGAGACGACGTCGAGGCACAACGTCGCCTTTCTCGGGTAAACAAAGAAAACAGCCGCCGGCAGCCAGCGTCTGAGCGTAAACAAACTCGACCCCACTCTGCAATTCCAGCACGCCTAGGTACAAAGCATACAACGCGCGCTAAGAAAACTCCTCCGTAGAGCCTAGGTAGAGTCATATATTCAAGGAGCAAAAGCCCTCAGATATTCTCCCTCGCCCCCGCTCTTGCTCTCGCCTGCGCAGAAACGTCGGGCGATCCCTCAAATGAACGTCTCGTGCGGACGCGGCGTTCAGGAGAAGGCGACCGCGGCGCCATTTGCATTTTCAATGAAAAAAAACCTCAGCACGGAGGTCTCGTGGGACCCCCTCACAATCCAGTATACTCTATTACATATTGCTCGAAAATTTACGACAATCAAGGCATATAAAGCATAATAAACAAAGCCACAAAAACGTCTGAATCAACAAGCACGAAGATCAGACAAATCCATGAACTTCCCATAATTTCCGTGTTGGCTCAACAAATGCAGCGCCGGAGTTCATTCTAGTATATTGTAGGAAACTCTATCACATGCGTGCCGCGCGTGCGCCGTCGATAGCAGGACAGCACGACGACGACGGAAGAAGCGTGAATGCGGTTCGAGCGCCCTATCATTGATATCGGAGCAAAAAATACGCAAGAAAGCATTCAATCCATTATCAGCTGCATCACGTGTGAACGCAGCTGGTTGCACCGTCTCTATAATATCGTGTCGCCATATTTACCAAACCGCAGAGGTACTTCCAAGGCCTCGTCAATTATTCGTTCAACTGTGTTAGCCTTGTACGTTTACACGTCATCTTCGACAGCGTAGCTAAGTGTCCACAAATACACAATTCGGACCTCGCGTCGCTAGCAGGTCTGCCTTCTCCGAGTCCGTCGATGTCGACCTCTCGCTTTACATAGATTCCAACCTGTGCCTTGGGTCTGTATATATTATTTCTTTTTTTTCTTCATATAAAATTAACAAATACTATTTATTTATTTATTTATTTATTTATTTATTTATTTATTTATTTATTTAACGCCCAACTGTGTCTTTTATGTAATCGATCCGCAAAGTGGAATCTTTTTCTACGCCTCATCTTTTCCTACCCGCAGCGCGAGATCGTCGCAGCACGTGCTACTTTCGAACGAGTCGGTCGGAACCTAGCAAGCCACGTCGGTGTCATAGCCTGCCCACGTCTACAGTCAGCAACGCCTGCCAGTGCTAACACGGCTGCCGACAACACCCAAAGGACCAAGGGTTTGCGAAGAGCAACAGTGCGATCCTCCTCCGTAAGGGAGCTGCAGCCTCCGCTGCGCAAGAGGTGGGAAGACAGAGACCCAAGTACGGGGACAACACTCCACTGTCAGACACGCCTTTCTCGGAAAACGAAGATCCCGACATGCTGGAGCCGCGACCTCCGCTAGACTGGGCCAAGCTGCTTGCCAAGAGCGATGAAGAGGAAAGGATACGCCGGCAAGATTTTCCGCCACTCGGGAACATTTCTGGCGCCGAGGGTCCCGAAGTTGCACACGTGACTGCCGAGGAGGTGGGTGAATTCAGGCCAGCCAACGGCGACGCAGTTGTCGAAGATCCGAGAGCGCAGGAACGTCCACGCCCAGGCGTCACAACCAAACCCGTGGCATCATTCGACGAGGCATTAGCAAAGTATCCAGAAATCTTAGACGAAGTTTGTAGGAAGAAATTCAAGAAACCGTCTGCTATGCACAACCAAGCCCTGCCAATCCTGCTTCAAGGTAAAGACCTGATTAGTGTCGCACAGACGGTCGCAAGCAAGACTGTTTGTGACATCTTGCCTGCTGCCTTGGACCTGACTGACAGCCACTCTTCAAAGAGAGGGATGTTAAAGCGCAGCCTGACTCGTCTTGGCTCCGACACGCGAACTAGCCCAGCAAATTGAGAGAGAAACGAAGAAATACCACTACCGAGGGGCAAAGTTCGTGTGCATTTACGGAGACTGCAGTCAGCGAGAGCAGATCGACGCAGACAAACAAGGTGTGTAGCGCGACTCCCGGCCGACTTTACGACCTGTCCATGAACAAGGTCGTCGACCTGACACACGTGACTTGTCTTATTACGGATGAAGCGGATCGCACACGCTTTGATGACGCTGACATTTAGGTGGAGATCAAGAGGGTCATGTTAGACATCACGCCGGACCATCAGGCCGTGATAGACGTAACCGCCGTGCACACTCCAGTCTGAAATCTTCCTGTCGCTTGTACTTCTTCGCCATAAGAGTTTTCCCTGCGCTTACCTGCTTGCTTTTAAAATTTTTGATAATTTCAGCTTGTCTGTATTTCACATATTGTGTGACCATTGTGCTTTCTTGTTAATTTTACGAGTTATTTATAGCTTCCCTCCTCCGCCCGCTGTTATTCCCAATGACGTTGTACGGAGAAATATAAATATTTAATAAATAATTGAAAAAAAAAGAAAACGGGAGTAGCTTCTGACCTTCTTCGACCCCATGTGGCCCCAGTGCGTTTCTAGGCATAGAATAAGAAAACTATTTCATGAGACTCTAGTCCGCATCGTCTTTGTGGAGGTGGCGCTCCCCGATGATGAATTGGTTTCTGGTGCCGCGGCTACGGTGAATCGCTTGACCATAGAGTTTCATACAATAATCACTAGAGGGAACTCTGGCGATGCAGTCGTAGCACCATGGGAATGATGGGAAGTACATGGATTTCTTTGATCCTCGTGCTTGTGGATTCAGACGTTCTTGCGGCTTTGTATATTAAGCTATATAAATCCTACTGTCTAAATTTCAGCGCAATCTGTACTCTTCGAAGTGCAGAAGACGTCGCGAACAGGTACAATTGCTATTAACTGCAACGCTTGAGCTCCTCCAGGTGGCCAAATCGAAACGCGCCAAGCGTCTCAAGGTACTGGCATGCCCGCGATAAATTCATAAGGCAGTTTACTTCGCCTGTCGATACATGCGCCTGAGTCTTAATGATTTCAATATCAGGCTTCTGTGCTAGAGTTCGTGCGTTCGAATCCTGCCATCGGGCAATTTTAATTATGTTTATTTAATTATTTATTACGCAGTACATTGTTGAAAATGAAGAGTTTACGGAATCACAAAGCCGTTTGAAGCCAAAACGACGTAGTTTAGGCAAATCCATGTACTTCCCATAATTCCCATGCTGGTACAACCGCTCTCATAGCAGCTCCCGTAGACACTAGCACTAGAGTTCCCTCTAATGTGATTATTGTATGAAACTCTATGCGCTTCACGAATAAAATTGTCCTGTCTGGCATTGACTGAGATTCCATCCAGGCATCTACAGAGACAGAGAGCAACGCGATTGCTAATCAGCCCTTGAAAACCTTTTCAACGGAAAGCTGCGAGTAATTACTATTAGGGGCGTTGCCCTAGAGTTATAGAGGCAGCTCGTATAATCTCTAGCTGTAAGAGCACACATAACAGCGTGTCTTTCTTCTGGTATTGCTAAACCACGAACGCTGTTGGGTCCCGATGATAAGGAACGAAGCGGCAGAAAGCGAGACGCTGAGACAAAGAACGACGCCATGTCGGATCATTGCGGGCGAATAAAGCAAATGATATAGAAGTTTCGCGGTATAGTAACGGAGAATTCGAGAGATGCATAGATGTTGTAACGCGTAGGGTGGATAACCGCTGGTCTATTATGTAGTCATACAGAATGGGTACCAAGAGCAAAAAAATTCGCATTTCCGCCCGAAAGGCGAGGCACCGATTCCGATAGCAAATTAGTAGATAAGCTGTACGAAGTAAGGATAGTAGCTCTATCGACCGCACAAACGTGTAAATATTCGCTTACTAACTAAATTGACAATGATAGTATATGCAAACGGGACTAATAATAATAATAATATTTGAGGTTTTACGTGCCAAAACCACTTTCTGATTATGAGGCACGCCGTAGTGGAGGACTCCAGAAATTTTGACCACCTGGGGTTCTTTAACGTGCACCTAAACACACGGGCGTTTCCGCATTTCGCCCCCATCGAAATGCGGCCGCCGTGGCCGCAAACGGGACTCAACGAGGACGTCGAAAGAAACAGACACACAGAGACAGCGCTGTCTTTATTTGTCTGCTTCTTTGTACGTCCTTCTTGAGTCGCGCTTACACATTCTATCATGCATTCAAACCAACTAGCCCGTCAACGTGTTTTAACTAACTTAACCAGCACGGTGTCACGCGCGTAGAGGTAAACATGAACACATCTCGCTCGATGAGCGCGGGAACTCGCTGTGAAAATTCTGGAGTGAGGAATCGCGGCAGCAGCAAGCGAATTAACCTTCATGCATGTCTCGCTTCAGCGCGAACGAAACGTCGATAGTACAGCGCATACGAAGCTGCCGGCATTGCACGCTCTCTGCAAACATCGCAAATCGCTTTGGAGATGACGCCCGCGCGGGCGCGCACTTTAGCCACGTCGCAGACCGCTTTCGAGACCCACGAGCGCCAGCAACGCGTCCCTACGGCGTCCGTCAAGGGCGTCTACCATAGAGTTTCTCACTACAACACCTAGAGGGTAATCTGGCGCCACCGTCTATGGGAGTTTCTTAAGGGGGCACCATGCCGTCATGGGAATGGCGGTATATGTGTCTGCGAGGCTCGTGTTGGCTGGTGTTGTAAGAGGCTTCGTCTAAAACGTGGATATGGCCACGCAAATAACGCATTCTCAAAGTAAAATCTTCATAAAATGTTTCCGTTCACGCATATTACATCTTTACTCACCCACAACTGTTTCAAAGCGAGCGCGAACCTTGTCGTCTGTCCTCCAACTTTAGCGGCCCGCTGATACTTTTTACGTAACATGTAGTCGTACACACAATAACAAGTTCTCATAGTTAAACAAAACATGTTTTTGCGTAATAATAAAGCTAAAACGGCTTTTCACGTGCTGTTCTAGTAGAAAATGAATCATTGTGACAGACGGAACGGTACTTGCCAAGCGCGTCTTCAATTTGTCCTGTCTCTACGAGAACGATGCCAATCCGAATCCACAATATACCGGCATTCCCATGCACACCACAGCGCAGCAGCGCCAGATCTCCCTCTAGGTAATGTAGTGAGAAACTCTATGGCGTCTACAATGGCGTCCGCGATTCGCCCGGTGAACATCGTAGTTAACGCCGCGGTTTCCTTCACTCTGTACGGAGCGGCGGGTGAGGAGGACATCAACGCGCTCTAGCAGCCACCCGAGAAGAACGCCCCTCCTCCCTCGCCTCATTCCACTGCCTCACGCACCACAGAACAGGGCACGCATCCGGGCCGCGTTCGTTGTTCGCGCACGCGAGATTGGACCGCGTTCGCCGGCTCACCCTCGCACGTTTCGACTCATACGAGACGTCACGGCGACGACGACAGCGACTGCGACGCCGACGGCAGAAATGCGGCTAGAGCGTCCATATAATTGCTGCCGCAATAAGAATGCCTCAGCTCGGAGGTCTCGTGGAACCCCCCTCCCCCCCCCCCCCAATCTAGTACACTGTAGTACAGATTGCCCTGAAATTTACGACAATGAAGGCATATAAAGCGCAGTAGACAAAGCCACAAAAAAGTCGGCATGCACAAGCACAAAGATCAGACAAATTCATGCACTTCCCATCATTCCCATGGTGGATATATGAATGCAGTGCCAGAGTTCCCTCTAGTATATTGTAGGTAACTCTATGTTCTAACCATCCCCTCGCGTGCTGCGTATTGCGCGGTCAATAGGGATACAGCACGACGACGACGACGGAAGCGTGGATGCGGTTCGGGCAGCCGTATAGTTGATAACGCAGCAAAAATTATGCAAAGAACTATTCAATGCTTTATCAGCTGCATCACGTGTGAACGCAACTGGTTGGACCCTCCGTAGATTATCGTCGCCATATTTACCAGGCCGCAGAGGTACTTCGAAGACCTCGTCAATTATTGTTTCTACAGTGTTAGCCTTGTAGGTTTACACGTCATCGTCGATAGCGTAGCTATGGGTCCACAAATACACTATTCACACCTCTCGTCGCTAGCAGATCTGCCTCCTCCGAGTCCGTCAATGTCGGCCTCTCACTTGTTATAAATTCAAAGACGTGCCTTGGGTCTGCATATATTATTTCTTTCTTTTTATTTATTGGGTCAACGGGAAAGCAACCATGCATTCACAGATTGTTAATCGTGTTCTGTTACGAAGACACGGAATAAAGAAGCCGAAGGCGAGAGTACAAGACAAAGCACGGTGGCGCAGCGCGGAAGCTGCAAGAGGGCATGTGGCGATGGTGATAGCAATACGCACATACTAGCGAAAGATTTCATTGGGGTTTCGAAAAGAAAGCAGCATATACAATTAACAAATACAATACATATTTATCGCGCCATTGTGTCTTTCATGTAAACGATCCGCAAACAAAATGGAATATTTTTCTTGGTCTCTTCATCTTTTTCTACCCGCAGCGCGAGCTCGTCGCAGCACGTGCTACTTTCGAACGCGTCGATCGGAACCTAGCAAGCCACGTCTATGTCATAGCTTGTACACGCCTACAGTCATCAACGCCTGCCAGTGTCAACACGGCTGGCGACAACGCCCAAAGGGCCAAGGGTGTGCGAAGAGCAAGAGTACGATCCTCCTTCGTTGGCGAACTGCAGCGACCGCTGCGTAAGAGGTGTGAAGATAGAGACCCAAATACGGGGCCAACACTCCATTGTCAGACACGCCTTTGTCGGAAAAAGAAGATCCCGACATGATGGAGCCGCGACCTCCGCTAGACTGGGCCAAGCTGCTTGCCAAGAGCGATGAAGAGGAAAGGATACGCCGGCAAGATTTTCCGCCACTCGGGAACATTTTTGGCGCCGAGGATCCCGAAGTTGCACACGTGACTGCCAAGGAGGTGGGTGAATTCAGGTCAGCCAACAACGACGCAGTTGTCAAACATCCGAGAGCGCAGGAACGTCCAAGTACAGGCGTGACGACCAACCCCGTGGCATCATTCGACGAGGCACTTGCAATGTATCCAGAAATCTTTGACGAAATGTGTAGGAAGAATTCCAAGAAACCCTCACCGATGCACAACCAAGCCTTGCCAATCCGGCTTCAAGGTAACGACCTGATTATTGTCGCACAGACAGTTGCCGGCAAGACTATTAGTGACATCTTACCTGCTGCCTTGGACCTAGCTGAGAGCCACGCTCATCAAAGAGAGGGATGGTAAAGCCCATCCTGTCTCGTCTTGGCCCCGACACGCGAACTAGCCCAGCAAATAGAGAGAGAGACGAAGAAATACCACTACCGAGGGGCAAAGTCCGTGTGCACTTACGGAGACGGCAGTCTGCGAGAGCAGATCGACGCAGTCAAGCAAGGTGTGTATCGCGACCCCTGGCCGACTTAACTATTTATCCATGAACAAGGCCGTTGACCTGAGTCACGTGACTTATTACGGATGACGCGTATCGCACATGCTTTGATGACGATGACATTTAAGTGAAGATCAAGAAGGTCATGTTAGACATCACGCCGGACCATCAGGCCGTGATAGAAGTAACCGCCGTGCACACTCCAGCTGGAGATCTTTCTGTCGCTTGTACTTCTACGCCACAAGACATTTTCCTGCACTTACCTGCTTACTGTTACGATTTTTGATAATTTTCACTTGTTATTTCTTTCATATATAGTGTGAAGATTGTGCTTTGTTGTTAACTTCCCGAGTTACTTATTACCTCCCTTCTCCGCCCGCTGTTATTCCTGATGGCGTTGTACACAGAAACGCAAATGTTTAATAAATACTTCAAAAAAATAGAAAACGGGAGTACCTTCTGACCTTCTTCGGCCCCATCTGGCCCCAGTGCCTTTCTCGCATAGAATAAGAAAACTCTTTCATGAGAGTCTAGTCCGAGTTGTCTTTGTGGATGTGGCGCTTCATGATGATGAATTGGCGACGGGTGCCGTGGCTATGGTGAATCGCTTGACGAATGAACTTGTCTGGCATTGATACAGAATCCATCCAGTCATTTACAGAGACAGGGAGCAGTGTGGTTGCTCATGAGCCCTTGAAGGCCTTGAAGGGAAAGGTGCGAGTAGTTACTCTTACAGGCGTTGCCCTATAATTATATAGGCAGCTCGCATAACCTCCAGCTGTAAGCACACAGCAGCGTGTCTTTCTTTGGTATTGCTAAACTACGAGCGCTGTTGTGTCCCTGTGATACGGAATGAAGCGGCCGAAAGCGAGACGCTGAGACAAAGAACTAAGCAGCGTTGGATCACTGAGTGCGGAAACGCAAGCGGTCTAGAAATTTCTGCAGTATAATAACGGATAATTCGCGAGATGCGTAGTTCTTATAATGAGTAGGGTAGGGGATAACCGGATAACCGCTGGTGTAGTATAGTTATACATAATGCGTACGAAGAGAAAAAAAAATTCGCAGTTCGGCCCGAAAGGCGAGGCACCGATAGCGACAACAAATTAGTAGACAGCTGTACGAAGTAAGGATAGTAGGTTTATCGGCCGTATAAACTTGTAAACATTCGCTTACTAACTAAATTAACAATGATAGAATATGTAAGCTTGACTCAGCGACGACGTAGACAGAAACAGACACACACAGACAGCGCTATCTTGATGTGTCTGCTTCTTTATACGCCCTTGTTCAGTCGCGCTTACACATTCCATCAAGGATTCAAACCAACTAGCCCGTCAACGTGTTTTAACTAAATTAACCAGCACGGTGTCACGCGCGCAGAGGTAAACATGAACACATCTCGCTCGATGAGCGCGGAAACTCGATGTGAAAATTCTGGAGTGAGGAATCGCGGCAGCAGCAAGCGAGTTGATGTTCATGCGTGACTCGCTTCAGTGCGAACGAAACGTCGAAAGCACAATGCATACGAAGCTACCGGCACTACGCGCACTCTGCGAAGATCGCAGATCGCTTTGAAGATGAGGTCCGCGCGGGCGCCCACTTCAGCCACGTCGCAGACCGCTTTCAAGACGCACGAGTGCCGGCAACGCGTCCCTACGGCGTTCGCCAAACGCGTCCACTACGGCGTCCGCGATACGCGTGGCCAGCGTCGTAGTAAACGCCGCGGTTGCCTGCACTCTGTACGGAGCTGCGGGCGAGGAGTACATCGAAGCACCGTAGCAGCCGCCGGAGAAGAACGCCCCTCTTCCCTCGCCTCGTCGCACTGCCTCATGCACCGCAGGAGAGGGCACGCATCCGGGCTGCGTTCCTCGCTCGCGCAGTCGAGATTGAACCGCGTGCGCCTGCTCATCGTCCCACGCTCTGACTCATACGAAACCTCACGACAACGGCGACGCCGACGCCAACGGCAGAATTGCGGCTGGAGTGCCCATATAATATTTATCGCAATAAAAATACCGCAGCGCGGAGGTCTCGTGGGACCCTCCACCTCCCCCAATCTAGTACACTCTAGTACAGATTGCTCTGAAATTTACGACAATGATGGCATATAAAGCGTAATAGACAAAGCCACAAAAATATTTGAATCCACAAACATGGAGATCAGACAAATCCATGTACTTCCCATCATACCCATGGTGGCTCAACGAATGCAGCGCCAGGGTTCTCTATAATTATATAGGCAGCTCGCATAACCTCTGGCTGTAAGCACACATAACAGCGTGTCTTTCTTTGTTATTGCTAAACCACGAACGCTGTTGTGTCCCGATGATGCTGAATGATGCGACCGAAAGCGAGACGCTGAGACTAAGAACGATGCAGCGTTGGATCACTGAGCGTGAAAAAACAAGCGATCTTGAAGTTTCTGCAGTACAATAACGGATAATTCGCGGGATGCGTAGTTGTTGTAATGCGTAGGGCAGATAGCGGATGGTCTATTATAGTTATACAGAATGGGTGCCAAGAGAAACAAAAAGCAGGCAAAGTCGAGGACGGCATCGAACAAGGCAGTCCTTGTAGATCTTGGTCTGTTTGGTGTTCTGCGGACGCTCTTCCCAGGCCTCCTGTTGCAGTGTATTGGTCAATTATCGGGGAGTTTATTTTTTCTTTGTTTTGTTTAGTATTTTCCTTTCATAATCTGGTTGATCTCATTGCGAGTTCCTAATGTCTCTTTTTACTCCCGGCCAGCGGTCTTTCCTATGGGCGGCTTCCCTTCCCCCTAATGATGTCCCTGTATATGCTTTCTTGCACAGTGGCATTCACAGCGTTCCAGTTGCCCTAATGCCGACCAATGGGGGATTCATCCGCGTGAATAATCCAGAGACTATTCAAGCTTGCGGAAAGCTACCCCGCACTTCCAGAGCATATACCGATGTCCGACAAACTGGCAGAGGGGGCACCGAATGTTGTTCGCCGGACAAGACCTGTGTCTCCAACCTTCTAAAGTGAGCAATGTTCGCGAATCACCCCGTCAGCCCTTTTATTCCTTCTCAAAGCCACCTCGGCGTGCGTGGCAGAGGCTGCAGCCATCGCCTTGGCCATTCAGGACGCCGAGCGTCAAACCAATTCGGCTATCATTATCCGACTCACAAGCGGCTTGCCGCATGTTTCTAAATGGAACGGCACCCCAATCAATAACCAAAATTTTAGGCAATCAACTAGAAGGGCACCACACTATCATATGGTGTCCGGAACACGAGGGCTTTGCAGGAAACGCGAGGGCAGACCGTACTGCTCGAGGATTAAACGTCTGAGCAACGGCATTGCCCAGCGACGACCTTCCACCGAATTCTCGTGACATCCTCCTATACAGCAAAGGCAGAAGCGGAGACGTTTTGGTCATCCTCACTCCAATTTAAACAGCCAACAGGAGAGGGACTGGCGTCGTATTCAGACGAATACATAACCCAACCTACAACACTTACACAGAATACACCCCACGAGGTTCACTGACGGGTGCCCGTGGTGCACAGACACACCCGCACTAAAACGCATCACATGAGAGTGCCCTAGGAGGCCTCCGCACATAGACAGCCCCATAATACACCAACATCCACTGAGGAATAGGCAGTGGGAGGCATGGCTTGCGGACGAGGGTCGGGAGATCCAATTGGCTCGTCGGGACCAAGCCCAGAGAGCCGCTCGTGCCAGTGGGGCCCTTGAATAGGAGCCCCAACCATCATGCCTTATTTTATTTATTTTCAATAAAGCTTCTACTCACTCACTCATCTAGCTTGCATTAAGGAGCTAGTTCGGAGAGTCGACGCGAGTCTGTATGCCTCCGAGGTGCTGCAAATATTTTCCACGGCAGGTGCAATATCTGTCTACCGATGATCAAGAGTTTCTTAACATCCCTGCCTTCTCTCTTTATTTCATCCTCCTCCTTCACGAGTTTCTGATAATCCAATAGTGCCTACAGAGTCGGTTATCGTCACCTTTGATGGCACAACTACGCCGTCAGAGATCAAGACAGGGCCTTTAATTTAGAGTTGAAGCACTTTCTCCCCGCACACTGCAATGCGTTCAGCGTTAGCGATATGGCCATAGCATGAAGGGATGTAGGCCAGAGCTTCGGTGCCACATTTGCGTTTGCGGAGAATGCCATGATGCAAAGACGTGTCCCTCTCAGAGCGAGTAATGCTGCTTGTGCGAAGGTTCCCACCCTGCGGTCTGTTCGAAATGTCCTGCGAGAGGTCAAGATCTTGAAATGCTACAAGTTATATAACGGAAGTGATGTTCGCATCGTGAAGCTCAGTCTGTTGTATCAAAAAAGTTCTGTGGGCACACTGAAGCTGCTGCTCGTCACTCAAGCGTTATAGATGCATCTCTTGTATATGTAGTAGCTGCCACTGTGGAGAAATTAAGCTATGACAAAACCCCTTGACAGTCTTTTTTCGAACCTTTCAGAGATCAGCGTGCATGTTTTCACTACTCAGATGTCACAACTTTCGCCGGCTGATGCGCGACCAGGTGTTACAGTTTCTCACGAGAATATGGGCAAAGACCTATCGGCAGAAGCCTTGCCTCGCAGTGCTGATGACACTGAACCTTCCCCATCTCATGTCGAACGCGAGGGTGGTAACAGTTGCGAGTCACTTAAAAAAAACATTCAGAACATTCATTTGGATGCTTGAAGTGTAAAACGTCGTGCTTCTCCGTACTTCCGAGAACTACTATCCTTCATAAACTAAGAACTACAAAGAGTCAAAATGGCAACCTATCAAAGGGTAATTTTCTAAAAGATAGCATTCTACAGACGACAGTCAATACTGCCTGTATATCGTCAACATAGGGACCTTAAAAGTGCTGCAGTGGAATCGTCATTTCATTTTTGCTGTAGCCACTGATTTGTTATATCTTTGTGAAGAATTTTCTCCTGATTTTATTATTCTGCAAGAAACGTAGTTATCCGCAGAAAAGAGTTTTCATTTAAAGAATTACCGCAGTTTTCGTCTGGATCGCCCTTCTCGGAGAGGGGGTTTAGCATTTTTAATCTCATCGAAAATTTTCACAGAGCTAAGATTAGTCATCAGTCATTTTATGCAGAAGGCGAGATTATAGCATTGGACGTAATGCTACCTGGATGTGCCCCATTTTCGATAGTCAATGTTTATTTTCCTACAGGAGTTATGAATACAGGTTCTCTTGATGCCGTGGTCGCAGCGTGCAAAAAGGATATAGTCATAGCTGGAGATTTCGATTATTCCTACATATCATGGGACTATCGATCCGATTTTTGTGGCAAACGACTGTTAGACTGGACTTCGTCAAATGACCTTAATTGTGTAAATGCGAGAACCCCAACTTTTGTACCGGAAAATCGCGTTTGGTGCTAGACCTAACTTTGTCCAGTTCGGGTTGTGTCATTTTGTTTTGATGTGCTGTCACCTCGGCCACAAACAGCGACCATCGGGCAGTAATTCTTGAAATCGCGTGCCCAATAATTTGGTCAGTAATCTTTCTTTGAAAATGCTTTCGTAAATGTGTTGTAGCCATAGCCTTCTTGATTAGGAGTCATGAATTGTATGATTCTACAACTCTGCACACTTTTTGATTCTATTCTTTATATAAGTTATGTATCTTTTCATTCATGTTCCGGAACACCAAACCTGTTGTACCACCTATTGTACATTCCACTCCTGTCAGAGCCTGAGACAGGCTCACAGTATTATGAAATAAATAAAAATAAATAAATCATGTCCGCAGCTATGCTAACTATAGCAAATTTCAAGATTCATAGCGATCAGCTTTAAATAAACAGGTAGAACTAAATGATGAAGTAAAGGCGCTTGATTTGTGTCACATTATAATTTAGAGTTATAAAAAAGCCAGATTCAGTATGCAGTCTATTAAAGATGGTACTTATACCCCCTGGTAGAATCCTGACTGTGAACGTGAATATAGAAAAATAAAAGCAGCGTGGAGAAAGTTACTGTATAACCAATGTCCACGTAATTCGAATGGCTATATATGTACTGCAGCTACACTCAGGCAGACAGCTGACAAAGCGAAAGAAAATTATAACGCCAAACATTGCAGTTATCTATCGCAATCTAGTACCGAAAATGCCCTATACAAGTTTCTACAGTCTAAAAAGAATGTTTAAGCACCATCGAATGTAGAATATGGTAGTTTAACTGCCAAGGAATCGGTACAGTCACTGGAGGAGATTGCAAAATGCTTAGAGAGTCGGTTTACGTCACCTCTACCCCATCATATGCCGGCACCTGAACAAGCTGTCACAGCAGAGACATCATAGGAATTAATGGAAGTGGTAAAGCCGCTGCCAGCTTCAGCTCCAGGTCCTGATGGCATAACTATAACAATGATAAAAATAATATTCGAACTGTATCCCCAGGATTTGCTTAAATTTATAATTTTTTTTCCATTAAGATGGCATGGACTCATCCATATTGGAAAGTAGCCAAATAACACCGCTACTTAAAAAGCAGGGCGTTGGACACACTATAGATAACGTTAGATTGACTTCACACCTTGTAAAGTTAATCGAGAGAGTATTGCATGGTCAGATCAAAAGGTGGATAGGCGACAACCAAATATTGAGTAACTCTCAAACAGCATTCAGGCCTGGGTGCTCAATTTGGAATGCTCATGTTAACGTGGAGAGTCGAATTCAACTAGCTCGCCGCAACAACCAGCAGGCGGCTTTAGTGGCATTAGATATTGCGAAGGCGTATGACAGTGTTGATGGCACCATCTTGATCAACTGACTTGAAAGTGTGAACCTTCCACATTATATATTTGCATGGACTCATAATTTGCTAAACGGACGTACATTTTATTGCTATAAAAAATGGTGTTTCTTCTCGACGCAAAAAAAAAAAAAATATGGGTGTTCCTCAAGGCGCAGTACTCTCCCCCGTTTTATTTAATATTCTAAGTCAAATTCCGACACACCATGATGTGCAGGTATACGTATACGCTGATGACATCGCATTCTTTTTTTTTTTTTGTTATCGAATGATATACATATATCCTCCATAAAACATTGCAGTCCTATGAGAATCAAATTGAAATGTCAGTTAAATGACTACAAATGTCGCTAAATGTCAATAAAAGTGCAATCATTGTTTTCTCCTTAACTTTTCCTATCCGGATAACACTGACGTATGACCAGGAGACAATTCCACAGGCACAATCATTAATATATCTGGGAATGATTTACACAGAAAAGCTTAATTGGTGGACACACATATAATACATCGCATCTAAAGGAGCGCGTGCTGCTGGTTTATTATGAATAGTCAGCCCCAGTCGTTTTGGAATGCGCAGGAAGCCTCTGCTGATGATCTATTGCATGTATGTCCGCCCCACTTTACTGTTCTGTTGCGTTTTAGTGGTGCCCTGTAATAGGGTCGTCGACCCTGCACAGATGGGGAAGAAGACCGTGAAGACGGCCGACCACATCTGCCACCGCTAATTTCTAACCAATTAGAGCAAATAAAGTTTTTCCTCCTCCTCCTTGCATTTTATTTTCTGGAAGTCCTGCTTGTAAATTGCGCCCTCTCGTTCTTTTGGAACGCGAATCATTACGTTTATGTCTTGGCCTTCCAAAATTTAGGGCGAATAATATTCTTTATCATGAAACTCACCTGCCTTCTCTCCAAACTTGATTTCGGATACTGACAGTCGAAACATTACTGAATATCCATGCTTCTCCCTAGAGACGCTCTTCCTATGTGTTCATTCGAGAACCGACTGCACTCTTTGCGAATCAATGGCCTCGACTGTATCGTACCCAGGTAAGTTTTGTGCAGAAGCTATTCGAACCATTACAAGTATCAATCTGCGATGTGGTTTTCCCAAATTTGCCTACTGCGAAAGTAAGAGTTGAATTCAAATATATATTTCCAAATAAACGCTTCCCTTCTGCCTGTCAGATTAGATACCTAAAAGATCCGTCAGATGACCACCTTGAGAACCCCCATATAGATACAGTAATAGCCTGACATGCTTCTGTCAGTGAAGTCAAGGGTGGGCATTTTTATGCCATCATTAAATTGGTCTGTCTCTCTTCGACTGGCCGACTTTACACCAATATTTCAGGCAGAGTTTTTGGCTATCATTCTAGCTCTACGAACGCTTCCCTCATCTATTTATTCCACCGTAATCATAACCGTCACCATATCCGTTTGTTTTGCTCTATCAGCGCGAAATTCATCTACCATCCTCCGAGAATTTTATTGATCAATCCCCCAGCATTTACGCCTCATCCGTTCGGTATGGGTACCAGGACACAAGGTACTCACTTTAAAAGAGTCAGCAGACGCCCTAGCGGCGGCATCTCTTAAAGGCCCGGTACTGGGGATCCTAAAACCATCGGCAAATATCACGGCTGCAAGATGTAAAAAAAAAAAATGCGTCCAATAATTCGGAAATTGGCCTACTGCAATTTGTAACCGACCGCAGGAGGACAGCTCAAGCTATATGCAGCTCGAACAGGTTCTGGCCGGCTCACATGCCAGGTGCTCTGTCAACTCGATCGACAAGCTCCGTGTACCGAGGATTAGGTGCACGATTAGGTGCACGATTAGGTGACAGGCCGCCATTGGAATCTGAACCTGGCAACGTTTAACGTTAGAACGCTATCTAGTGAGGCGAGTCTAGCAGTGTTATTGGAGGAATTAGAGGGTAGTAAATGGGATATAATAGGGCTCAGTGAGGTTAGGAGGACAAAAGAAGCATATACAGTGCTAAAAAGCGGGCATGTACTGTGTTACCGGGGCTTAGCGGAGAGACGAGAACTAGGAGTCGGATTCCTGATTAATAAGGAAATAGCTGGTAACATACAGGAATTCTATAGCATTAACGAGAGGGTGGCAGGTCTTGTTGTGAAACTTAATAAGAGGTACAAATTGAAGGTGGTACAAGTCTATGCCCCTACATGCAGTCATGATGACCAGGAAGTCGAAAGCTTTTATGAAGACGTGGAATCGGCGATGGGTAAAGTCAAAACAAAATACACTATACTGATGGGCGACTTCAATGCCAGGGTAGTCAAGAAGCAGGCTGGAGACAAGTCAGTGGGGGAATATGGCATAGGCTCTAGGAATAGCAGAGGAGAATTATTAGTAGCGTTTGCAGAACAGAATAATATGCGGATAATGAACAACTTTTTCCGCAAGCGGGTTAGTCGAAAGTGGACGTGGAGGAGCCCGAATGGTGAGACTAGA
>NC_134570.1:38286362-38423862 GCF_050947875.1 Dermacentor variabilis | reverse complement strand
CATGCAAACGCAGGCAAGCCGTTGTCTAATGAGAATAAAGTGAGGAGAGAGCGCGACGCACTCAGCCTTGCAGCGCGCGCCCGCCTCTGCGCTGCCGGGGCAAACTCGAAGCCTTCTTCTTCGTGCGTCCTCCGCCGCTGCGACAGCTTCTTCGAAGGCGGCGTCGCGCGTTCGGACGAGCTGCCCGCGAGAGCCGTCGCAAAGCCGGCGTGACGCGAATTCGCTCGCGGACTAATTAAAAAGGGGCCCCTTAAGACCGATGCGCGACAGCTGTCTGCTGTAAGCTGCGCTTGCTTGCTCGCTTTTGTTTCGGTTGCCTGTTTCTCTCCGCGCGCTATCGCTCCGCGGGCGGACACTCGCTTCTCGAAGAACGAGGGAGGATTTGCCGTTGGCGCGGGTTCTGACGTTTTTTCGTATATGCACCGCAAATGTATAGGGTGACTTCTGCGCATCTGAAAAGGCGGGGGGGGGGGGGGGAGGCCATACCTCCCTTCCTCGCTTCGAGAAGCACCCCGCTCTCCCCTAAAAAAATAAAGAGCGAAAGCAAAAAGCGCTATGTGGTAACGAGAAGAAGCGAATCTTTCTCGAGATGCGAGGGCTAAGATATGCGGTGGCGCTTTGAGCGGTGCGAATGGATGGCATTCGAACTACGCCACTATACCACTCCTTCCCCCCCCCCCGCCCCCCCCAATCTATTGCTTTGCCCGCGTTTAATGAATTATGCGGATTTGGCGCTCTCCGCGAGGATTACAGTTCCGCTTCGTAAAGCAGAATTAAACGCCCGCAGACTCTGCGGTGGGACGCCGCGCGCGCCACGTTTAAGCCGGCGAAGCGCCGCGGCCGGCCTTTTTCCGAACTTCCGCGTGCTTCTTTATGAGCTTTTTCTGCGTCGTCAGCGAATGCCGCGGAATTGTTTCGAAACAGCTTCGCCGCCGCAGTCAGTGACGTTGTTGTTTTTTTCTTCGAATGGATTCTATTTTTGTTTTTTGTCGCTGAATTGTGCGGCATAATTTGCGACTTGGATGGCTCGGCACTGGATGTAGTTCGTTGCGAGTCATACATGGTGGGAGCTCTTTTGTTTACCGTAAGCCTGGTAAGCGGAATCATGCTTAGTAAACCTGGAAGAGCGGTATGATCTTTAGTTGTTCCTGTTTTTTTATATTATTAATATACAAGCTGGTTGATCATTGCGCGTGCGAAAATGGTCAGTGTAAATTTAGGCTTCATTGCATAATTGTCCGTGTTCCGGCTTTTCTTTAGAATTTTTGAGGGTTTATCACCAATTTGACGGGCGAATCAGGGAGCAGACGGGGGTAGCTGTTATAGTTGACGCTGCAAGCAGGAAATAGAATTGGGCAATCCATTTAATGCGTAGGATAGTTAACTGGTGGTCTGTTAGAGTTGCGGAGTGGATTCCAAGAGAAATGAAGAATTAATGAAGACGGCAGAGAAGTAGGTGGTGTAATGAAATAAAAAAAATTGCAGGCATAAGATGGGGCCAGCTGGTGCATAGCAGGAAGTAATTGGAGATCGTTGCGATAGGAATTCGTTCTTCAGTGTACATAAAGGATATCACGATTGTATTGACCACCCTCCGTATGCTTAATAAATATCAAATTGCTGCAGCGTGGCGCACATATAGCTATATGCAGGAAGGAGTGGCGTTTCTTAGCAGTAACATGACGTGCGCCAGATAGCTGCTGTTCGGGCAGGTGAAATAATTCTAGCGCGTGCGATTTACAGAACTGTACGTTCTTACCTGTTTCACACTTTCATCCGTCCGGTGTTCCGCTGCTGTTCGCTTTGACGTACTGTAGAGGCACGCCGGTATCGTTCGCATTAATTACTTTTGATTATCTATTTTGTGTGTATGTGTGTGTGTTTTGTTTCACGGTCTCTGGTCCAAGCATTACTCACACTGCGAGACAGTTTCCTCATCCGGAAAGTTTCTGTTCCTCACTGTTACGCACTTTCTTTACATGCTCGCTTGTTCTCTTTCACTTTTTTTCCCGTTTCTTATTTGGTTCTTCACAATTTTAAGTTTCCTCTGCAGCTACTATATAATAATAATAATAATAATAATAATAATAATAATAATAATAATAATAATAATAATAATAATAATAATAATAATAATAATAATGCTGTTATTGGCTAATTGTGTTGCTCTTTAGCGCTTTTACGATAAGCTGTGCGAATAAATGCGGACCCATTTTGCAAACTCCACCATTACCTCAGCAGCGGTTCTGACGGACTATTTTGGAATTAAGACTAAAGGTAACGCGGAACTTTCTTTCTTTCGCTCGGTTGGGCAGTTTTTTGCAGTGCGCTGCCATTAACCGCGTCGGGGCACTGTTTGCGCGTGTCTGCCGATTCCTTGCGAGCCAACGTGGACCTATCAGAACGATCGCCCATCGAGAATTCCTTTTGTTCTCTCTCTCTCTCTCTCTCTCTCTCTCTCTCTGTGTGTGCGTGTGTGTGTGTGTGTGTGTGTGTGTGTGTGTGTGTGTGTGTGTGTGTGTGTGTGTGTGTGTGTGTGTGTGTGTGTGTGTGTGTGTGTGTGTGTGTGTGTGTGTGTGTGTGTGTGTGTGTGTGTGTGTGTGTGTGTGTGTTTCTCTCGCTGTCCATTCAAGATGCGCACGACGCTCATTGAACATTGAACGGTCCTCCTCATCCTCCTCTTCCTCCTCCTGCTCCCGTCCTGCCGGACCCAATTGCAGGGCCGCGTCAGCGCCGCGTTGGCGCTTTGTGGGCCGTGTTAATTCGATTCGCCGGATCTACGTATGCGGCGGCGTCCCATTGTGCATGGCTTAGGCGCATTCCGCGGGGCTCCGTTCCGCACCGGTCGGCGCGCGCCTCCCCCTTTCCCCTCACCTTTTCACGCTTGCCTCCACCCCGCACTCTGTGCGAGGTCGCGGTCTGGAATATCGCACAGCATTCGTTGCGGAAAACTCTGCAGCCCTTCTTTAGAAGCCGTTCAGACCTGCCTGGTGTCAACTCACCGGAGGCAACGATGAATTGGTCATATCGATTTTTACGTCAGACGTGTAGAACGTTCAGGGCCATTTCCCGGCCGTAGTTGTCGAGCACAGAGGAGAAAGAAAAAAACGTCCTCAGTGATAGCGTTATTTTATCATTGACAGTAATTTGACGTATCCTGGCAGGTTCAATGCATTCGTTATGTTTGCAGAAGAGGACAGTTTCGTATGTCGAACGAGTACGCTGTTCCGGGTATTTATCTTTCTTTTTTTTCCCTGAAACAATTAATTCATGCTATCGAGACTGTCACAGATAATGTGCAGACGAAACAAAAAGTGTTCTACCGGTTTCCGTGTGACTTTCAGACCACTAGGCGCCCTCTGACGACATTAGCCCGCATGTTAGCCATCGTTCCATGTTAATCAGGGCTTTCATTGATTCATTCTATCTGCCGCCACCTTTTCTGTTTATGTAGTTGAAATATTTCAAGGAGCTCCTCTGAAGTACTTCTTCTAATTGATACGGAAGGAAGTGGTTAGGCCTCCGCATATTCATGGGAGACGAATGAGTTAACACACTTAGACTGCCGAAACCACACGCATAATCACAGTGGTAGCATCTGTTCTACTGCCGAGACTTTATTTCGCGCAAACATCAGAGAACGTTACACCGGCGCCGAACAGAACGGTCACCGCCTTTGAAGTCGTCATTTAAAGTAAAATTATTGTGTTTGGCCTCTGTTCCGTTTTGTGAACGTCATATTCCTTTGTGAAAGTCAGTCACGCATAACCTGTCGTCGCGCGAGAGCATCCACTAATTGCAAATGTTAGTGCCTCGGCAGCAGTCGGTAAAACTATTTACATGTTTTGGACATGTCTTTGTTGTTTTTTTTTCTCGTCTTTTACAAAGGGTTGTAATCGCGCAAAATACACTTCGTTTCAGTGGGGCACACACTTATATTTAGTTGGTTATGTCCGTGGGCTCGCTTATATATGCAGCGTCGTCGTGTCTCTTTGACTATAATGATGAAAGTCCAGCTCATTTTCCGCCACGTTTCGTTGAGCTTTCCGGCTCTCGCAGCGAGGCACCCACTCACTTTGCGCCCACAACGCCAGCAAACCAAGAGTTTAAAAAAAAATCCTATTTACGCGGCGGAACTAATTTCAGCCTCGTCTCCAGCGTCAGTGTCAAACTTCTTTTGTAATCTGTCAGCCCTGGTAGTCCCGGTCCGTACACCCTAGAGCGCGTCACACTGCGTTTCCTTCTCGGCGCACCTTATTGTCGGTGAGAAATTACGCGCCCTGCGCAGCTCGCTCGCTGTAGCGTACGTCTCACCAATTCCGTGCAGTGCAGCGAGCGCCAGGACTCGTGTCGACCTAGAGTGACGAGAGCTGGCTCGCATGTTCCAGAGAAGGGAGGACAGCCTCGCTCGTTCATCGTGCGCTGCTAATCCTTGCGCCACGCTTCCTATTCTGTCGTCGTCGCGCGGCGGGAGTATAAGGGATGCGCAGTGGGGGAAGCCCTTCTTCCGGGGCCGAATTCACCGAGCTTTCCTTTCGTGTTATTTCACATTGGCTGGCGGCCTTCGTTACTAACACGCACCGCCTTAGGGTTGGCTGGCATTTGGCCTTAAGAAAAATTCTAGCATCGGAGTTTTTTTTTTTTTTTTTTAATTTGAGCACTGGTTCTCTGTTGGCTGACGCCGGCAAGCTGCTTTCTCTGCACTGCACGGAGTTGGTGAGGTGTAGGCCCGCGTTATAGACGCCGAGCGTTAATGTCGGCCGTTGATTGGTGGGCTGTGCGCAAGTGGACAGCGCGTCCCTCCTTTCGCCCGCTCCTGTTGTACCTTTCTCGCGTGCGCGCACTTCTCCGTGAATCTTGGCGCTCCTGCGCACTCGGGCGTTTGCGATGCGGGCGCGCGCGTCCGCGCTAGTCTGGCCTGCTCGTACGATATACGTTGTTGGAGAGAGCGAGCGAGCGTGCCGCGGACACCGGCGTGCGCGTCCCCTTTGCTATATATATACATATATATATACGCCACGCATCTTGCACGGTGGCGGCACTCTGAATGGGGCCTCCGGAGCTGCCCCATCTATTATGCAGATGAGGGATCTCGGCCCCTCCGTGCCCTCTCGCTATTTTTTTTCTTCGGATGTGCGCGTAGAGGTGAAAGAGGAGCGTCCTCTACGTCACCGTGACCGTGCAGCGTTGTGGGAGGCAGAAACCAGACGCGATAGGGCTCCGTGAGGCTCGCTGTAGGTGCTTTGCGTTGACGTCATCGTGGTTAGTCGCCATCTTGGGTATACCAGCACATCGAGAAGTTATACATAAGCAATAAGCGTGACAGCGCGACCGTCGCGCGTTGCACCGAGCGACGAGACTGGGAACGGTGATAATCTGGTGGAGAATGGTCAGCGTCGAGAAGCAAAACGGTGTGCGCGTGATGAAATGGTGCAGTGACCCTCAACATGGCCCACACGTTTGGGCACTAGAAGGGTGAGGAGCTGTGTCCGTGACGTAACGTTCGAACTAATCCCTGATCGCAGGCAAGCTATATTGACTGTGTCTCTGGCAGTGGAGTGAAAAAAGCGCGCACAAGTTCGAGCGATCCTGAAAAGAAGGCTTCACATTCTTTATCAGAGTTAGCTAAGCTGTGGAAGAGCAAACATAAACGTCATATCTACAACGCCAAAATTAGACAAAGTATCCCACTCAATTTTAAACTTCATTTTATTTTTTTCTGCTTTTCTCTTCAGCTTTCATCAAATGGAAAACCGATCCGCCCGTCAGTTATACGCTGTCACGCTCTCGTTTTAAGAAACTGAAATCGCTGTCAAACGCTGCTCGACTTCAATTGGCGCAGTGACACATGGGAAGAAGCTCTGCCCCGGCAGCCTTCTCTTCATTGCTACAGAAAGCTTTCCGCGAGAGTAGTGTCAAGGGGTGGCGTCTCCTGCGACCGATAAGATGAACATGGTTGATTAGCTTATTGAATGATTTTAATGTCTTGGTGCCACAGTGGATGGCTTAACCGACTTCGAGTGGCTCGGGATGAGCGTTACTGCATTCCGCCGCCATGGCAATGTGACCACTGCGGGAATGCCGGCCGCCTTCAACCAATCACTGGTCGCATTTTCAAAGCTTACTGAGCGGTCGAACACAGGACAAGCGAACGGCGCTGCGTAGATTTAACTGAACAAAATAGCTGTGGAAGACGATCGCAGATGAAGCGCCGGGTAGTGTTTGCGCAACCTGCGATTGGGTTCGGGATTGGTATCCACGTCGCTCTTTTATTTTTTTTATTGCGTAGCACTTCTTGTCATGCATTTATTCGGATTTGGCGCGTGTTTTAACGCGAGAGCGTCTAGGGGCCCGCGTCGCCAAAAAAATCTATGTCGGCGTCTTGCGTCGGACGACGTTTGGCGGAAAATCATTCCGAACCGCAACCACGCAGGCCCTCCGCGTGGTGCAGAGGCGTTACTGAATTAATTGAATTCCTTAAAGTGAGATGCGTCAGAAAAATTGTGAAGTACAGCCTAAACAGAACCTACAGACATGATAGCATAAGACTGTAATTTGAATATACCAGATAACATAATTCTTTTACGCGGAAACTCAAACATAAACCCCTTTTCCAGCGTTTCTAGCATTCAAAAAGCGGTGCGCTGCGCTCGGTTCCTTGCAACAACACCATTCAGATGGCGCTCGCCTACGCGCATCCGCGGCCTACGCAAGGGGCCGCGTTTCTACCAGAAAGCTCGCCCGCTCGCCTACGCGTATAGCGTTCGCCGCCAGCGCTTCTCCGTAAACATTACGGTTACATAAGCTGCAGTTGCCGAGAGGCGTGAGAAGCAGTCAGTGATCTTTAACATGCTATCGCGTTCCACTCTTAAAAGTGCCTTGCAAAATTTTCTTTCACACTCTCCTCAGTGTCGCTTATTCCTACTGCAGGCGGCATGTCATTGTGTATATAGTCTCTCCATTTTTCGCGTTATCGAGAGTTGAAGGAAGGCCGTGCGCCGATGAGGAAGTGTTTCGCCATTTTGGCAGACCCTTCGTTATTCTTACTATTCTTGGAGAAATAACTGGACAAGGAGACACAGACGGAGCTTGCGCAACTATGAACTGTTTGCCGTGTAGCACATCGGAAGCAACGGCCGCCTGTTTGCTATTCAACCACAAACAGTCTCACATTCGGTGCTCCTAAGCTGTTCGTATTGTTCTGTTGCTGGACGCGTGGCGCTAGTCGCGCGCTCGCTGGCATTCGCCGCGTCTTTCCTGTTCATTTCGCTCATCTCCTTCTTTCTTTTAACGCCGGTCTTTCTTGTAGCACTTGGTGGGTGGCATAATAAGATTTCTCCGTAATAACAGGCGTGATAACCCTTCCACCTAATCCTCTAGCTATATCTATCTAGTTTAACTGTCACCAAATGTACAACAGCCGCTGCGCGGACGAATCTTGGAAGAACCCTGAACGGCCGGCGACAGCACTTGGCCTTCCGTAACGCTGCACGGAAATTATAAAGAAGAGTTGGGAAAGAGCGAGTAAAGCGTATTCACTACGCAGGCTCGTTCCGCTGGACCTTCTTCAATGATGCATCTCCATATGCGCCGCAACGCGAGTTTATCGTGCCGGAGATAAAGTGGACGGCAGGTATATGGAAACGCGCATGGCAGGGTTTGCGCTCAGTTTGCCGTGGGCAAAGCCTCCTTGCGTGGCTTCGCCGGACAGCGTCTCGCAAGGCGCACCGGGGGTCTCGCATATTCATCCCCGAGGGATGATCTTGTTAAGAGCGCGCGCGCGCGATGTAATATACCGATGTCCCCCCCAGCGGCAAGCACCAATCTGAATCAGCGTCTCCGTTCCTTTATTGTATTATACAAGCTTCTGTATTGTCTCTTTACTTGCCTTTCTTTTTTTTTTTCTTTTCCGCGCTAAAAAATTGACGCTCTCAGCATGGCGCGGCGTCTCCTCGTGTATAGCTGCGTTTGCGAGGTGTGGACGAGAACGTGCGGACTGTGCCCCGGATTCGCGAAGCGATATTACGAATGAATGCATGAAATGCGAGGTGCTGCATAGGAAAACTTCTGTCCTTGCTCCATAAAGTAAGGACAGTATATAGCATAGAGAGAGAGAGAGAGAGAGAGAGAAAAGAAAAAGTGTTTGTAGCCGAGGAAAATGAGACTGCATGCGTGAATCCCGCGACGCTAACGGTGCATGCTTGTTGGATATAAGACTTCGGTCCGCCAGGCGCATAATAAAATTTATAGCGTTGGAATGTTTTTCGGTTGGTTCAGGAGAGGAGGGGGGCAGAGAGGTTTTAAGCGTCGTTATCTGTTGCTGTGGGTAGCGACTTGCATTACGTCTTCCGAAGAACGAGTTTGTTTCAATGAGATTTCTTTTTTTTTTCTTTCTCCTGCTTTCTTTGCTTGCTTTCACGCGGCGTTGCGTTCAGTTCATACAATTTCCCACAGTCGGCGTGCTGTTGCTGAGGACGAGGTCGCGGGTTCGGTTCCTAGAGGAGCCGACCACGTTCCGATGGTGGCGGAATGGCACAACGCTCGTGGCACTGAACATTCCCTACCCATCGCCGAACCCGAACTAGTCAAGATCAATTAAGCCGTCAGAAAAAGAGAGATAAAAAAGGGGAAGGATAGGCAGGGAGGTTAGCCAGTGTAAGTACCAGCTGGCTACCCTATGCTGGGGAAGGGGAAGGAAAAGAGAATAAAAGGAGATAGAAAAAACAGGTATAAAAATCAAGTGGGGAAAATATTCTCATCATAACGCGATGCTACGCGCTACAAATTTCAAAGTCGGTCGCACAATTCACAAGCCCTTAAGAACTTCAGAAGAGCACTTAAGTCCTTGAGCGCCAAAACCCGTCTGGACCACTGTACCAGAACTTATTCCTTTGCCAAAGGGCGATCGCCAAGTTTTTCGAGCGCCGTCGCGTGCGCTTTTCTTGCCGCATTGCGTCAGGGTATTCAGGTGTTCTTTTTTTCTACGTCAGGATATCGAAATGAAAAAAAAAAAAGAATTAGTCGGCCAATCAAACGGTCATGCTGATCATATCGGTAGAATAAAAGCTGTTTTTGACGCCACTTGGCACTATAGTACGCCTTTGGAACCACTGTGTTGTGTCTGGTGCCGAATTCACAAAGCTGCTCTTTCGTAAGTACTCTTTCCCATTGACCTGTCGCTTTTTATAGCAGTATGTCCTGCAGGAGGATTGACTGAAATTTTTTCTTAAGAACAATTCCAGCCTGGAGTCCTTTTTGTAAATATAGGCCCTGGTTTCTTCCTAAGGTGCAGCTAGGAGCCGAATTCGCAAAGCTCCTCGTTGATAACGTAACGTATCTGATAACGTAACGTATCTGTGTCGGTCATATCTACGTTTGCACCGCCCTCTCTTTGTCGGCGTTCCAGGCGCTTGCGTATCTCCTTTCCTTCCGCTCATCAGGGGCGGCGGCACCGTCGTGCGTGTCTAATTGTCCGCCGGTAGGCCGTTCTCAATTTTAACGTTCACTTCTATCGTCGTAATGACAACCGATAACGAATAAGTGTGTGTGTGTGTGTGTGTGTGTGTGTGTTTGTGTGTGTGTGTGTGTGTGTGTGTGTGTGTGTGTGTGTGTGTGTGTGTGTGTGTGTGTGTGTGTGTGTGTGTGTGTGTGTGTGTGTGTGTGTGTGTGTGTGTGTGTGTGTGTGTGTGTGTGCGCGCGCCGCTCAAGACAATAAAATGTGTACGTTTCTTCAAAATTCTGTGTCTCCTCTGTGTCGTGTGCTAAACAGCTTCGCTGGTCATCGACCTTCACAGAGTAGAATGACTCGTGATTTCTTTATTTTTTTTTCAAGAACTTATTTCAAGTCCATCATTGAGCGCATCCACTTGCCATCTGCGTGTCATCGAGCTTGTTCCTCTCAAGTGTGAAGTATATCGATATAGTGGCGCGTTGTTTCCTCTTTGGAATGTTATCTATACAGCCGTCGAAGTACGTCCGGCCGGCTTGGGTAAAATCTGTGTCGGTACGACGTAACGATTTTATTCTCGTGCCATTCTGTTCTCGCGCTTCATCGCTGATATACAAGTGGTGTTCTGCTCCGCGTTATCACTGGAATCAGTTGATGGGTGATTATAGAACGGTCGGTAGTAAGAAAGGAATATAGAGCGTAAGGAGGCCTTGCTTTAATACTTGGCCCTACGTATAGCTCGTACTATATCGAGAGTGTGCTAGCTAACTTCAGTCAGAGCTTACGAAATATGTAAATGCCACGTAGCTGGATAGAACCAAGGTAATCAAGATAGAACCAAGATAGAACCAAGGTAACCAAGGTTCGCCGTTGCTTGGAGATACTCAGATTATTTATTTCATCCCGCCTAATTATATAATTAGTCTTAATTAATTAATCAACTTCTCAAATATTATATTTAGAAGAAAAGTGTCAATTGGACTATTGTAGAGTGACATGAAAAACTCCCGGTAGAGCTTTCTGTTGCTCAATACGTGCTACATAAAGGTATTCTTCCGAGCGTGAAAGAAACCCGCAAATACACGCAAAGTGCCACATAACACACATCTTTTTATTAAACTCTGACTAAAATTAGCTGGGACACCCTGTATACAGACAACCACGTAGGCTGCAGCACTCACACTCATGGCGTGAACTCTAGGACGGTATACTTTCGGGCGATCGTTTTTCGGTGATATATACGATGACCCTCGCGACATATCGCGTGACTGGGCAGGCAGCAGCTGACGCGTCGGCTTCTACGGGCGACATCACTTTGCCGACAAAGCGGGCCCGCGACACTGTGCGAGGAACGCCGTCCTCCGCGTACGCGTCACCGCGTCCGCCGCCGACTCTCGCAATATCTCGCGAAAGCGATGGCGTCGTCGACGTTCGTGATCGTTCGAGAACGCGGACACCCCCCGGTTATTTAAAATCACGCATGCACGGTGGTATGCGCTGCTGGACGTTCTCGCTCACTTTCCAACATCCCGAACCGCTCCGCTCGTAAGAACGACCTTGAGCAAGTCGCCGGCCGTCGTCGAGCTTTGCTGTGCCCGCATTAACGACCCGTGATGGCAAATCCACCCCCCCCTCCCGCCCCTCTCCCCCCCCACGCTTGCCTTGAAATCGTCTATGTAATAGTGTTCTTTTATTCTGGCCCGAGCTCTTTGTTCCCCATCTTCACTCCCTGCAGTTTTCGCAACCCCACTTTCCTCCCGTTTCGTTTTTCGGCCGCGCGGAAAAGACAGGAGTAGGTTTCGGCCTCGGGCCGACCTCGCCGCCATCTTTTGTTATTTTATTGCATTAATTTTTTCGTTTCTTTTTCTTCCTCCGCGATTCTTTCTCTCTCGCAGCTGCCGTGATAGAAGCGGCCAAAATTGCGGCCCTCTATACTCCGGCGGCAATTTCGCCGCTTGAAACGCCGTGTCGCCGTCGCGAGAAATGACTAAAAGAAAAAGAAAAATTGCGTTAACAGAAAGTAGAGTAGTCTACTACACGGTGGAGCGCGCATAAAACGCGGTTATAAATTGCGCTTTCTGAACGCGCGCGGGCGCGTGATGCGGGCGCTCTCTTCGTAGCTATAACGTAGAGCCTGTTTCCGTCGCAAATCTTGCGTTTCTTTTTTTTCGCGCCCTGTACGTTGCTCGCAAAGTGCGTAACGCGATTTCGCTGCGAATTCGGGGCACTTACTGCTCTCTCTCGCTCTCTCTCTCTCTCTATTCACGCAGTATACGGCTGGCACGGCGAAGACCCTATATATGCCGGAAGTGGAATAGTGTGAGAGAGAGAGACTTTAGAAGTACTTTGTATGGTGGGTGCGCAAGAGATGGCCAGACGTAGCGAGAGAGAGAGAGGTGGGAGAGAGAGGTGAATAAATGGAGCGGGATGACCAAGCACAAGAGAACAAAGGCAACCGGCGGCGTTCTGTCAGGCTTGCGGTAACTACACGGAACACGAGCGAACGCGCGCGAGCTCCATGGAGTGTGTGCGAGCGAGGGAGCGAGCGATATACGCACTTCGCCCGCTCTCCGAGAGCGCTGCGACCGCGCGTCGCGACGCTAAAAGCTTTTATGCTAATTGGTCGTCGCACCCGCCCGCTCCCTTCTCCCACTCCTCGGCGCCCCCGTACACATTTTCCGAGTGACGCTTCGGTTGCTCGGAGGAACGCCGCTCCCGAGACCCCAAAATTACAACGGTACGCGGAGCACCTTTTCACGCGGAGAATTCGTTCCTTTCTCTTTCTTTTCTGTCTCTCTCTCTCTTCTTTCGTTCTCTTCTTTCTTTAGACTTCTTATTTCCGAGCGTTTGTTGCGATTGCGAACTTTTAAACCATTTGAGTCCTTTCCCGCTGACTCTCTCACTCTCTATCTCTCGCGTTTATTGCTTTCGTTGTTCTGTTCTCGTTCCCAGAGCGTTTCGCATTCGCAAATAGGAAGCGAAGGAATTACGAGTCGCGCGCTCGCGCGCGCACTCGTAACTGTGCGAGAAATTAGGGTCGGCGCATTTTCATGCAAAAGGGTAGCGCTTCAGGAAGGGCGGGGAGGGGGGGGGGGGAGACAGCCGATTCAAAACTCTTATTCTACGTTCTCTCTCTCTCTTCTCTTGTTTGCACCTAATTTGGGGCGATTCCGGCGAGCAATTTCAAAGCACTTAACTGGCCGTGTAAAGTGCGCTCTTTTCTGATTACGCCTTATTCCTCGAAATCGCGCGAAAAGGAACAGCACGCGGAACAACAACAACGGCGAACGACCGAGTATTAGATAGCGTTGGTTTAGCGTTTGTATCTTATTATTTTTTTTTATCTTGCAGTGGGGGGGCTAAGCAGAACAGTAAGATTACTGTCGCGCTGTGCGTTTTTCTGCTGTTTCGTTGTCGTCGCCATAGTCTCGCGTTGCATATTCACCATCGAGGCGCGGGTACTCTTAAAGAGAACGAAACTTGAGAACTGTCCTTGCGCGAGTGCGGTTGTCTTGCTGTATCTCGCTGAAAGCCGTCGTCGTGTTTTTGAGTCCTTCATTATTGAAATGAGGCGGCGGGCGGTTTCCTCAAGTATATGGGGCCGGAAATACTCATTTGGAAGCTCGGGTTGTTCGTCGTCAAAGCCATTCTGGAAGTTCCAGTTTGAAAATACTGATTCTCTCTTTTTTTTCCTTCGAAGGAATGTTCTCTGTGCACCGACGTCATCGGAAAGAACGCGGTCACTAACCTTTCAGCGGCACTTTTGTCGCCGATACGGGGTTCCTTTTCTCCATTACCTGCTCTTAACTCATTATAAAAGGATTTATCTCTGTTGCGATAACCTCTACGGCAACCACCATGGTGCTTTGCTTCGTATTTTTTTGTTTATTTAATCCGATAAATGGGTTCAGCGCACTACGACGAGCGGAAGGCGACAACCGTTATAGCTCGTAAGCTGCGTCAGCGTATTTCATTGCATGCCTATTTTCTAAATCTCATTCAGTTAGTATTAATTTTAGCTTAGTTGGTTCTGCGAGCGTTCATTTTCTTTCTTTCTTTCTTTCTTTCTTTCTTTCCTTCTTTCTTTCTTTCTTTCTTTCTTTCTTTCTTTCTTTCTTGAGTAAGTTAAAGCAAGCTCCCGTGGTCGACGTGGTGACCGAAAAAGTGAAGGGCACTCAGGTGTCCCTGCGTGGATGAAAGCGAAATCACTGCGAGTTCTTTCCGATGACGTCTCGTTTTACGAAACGTAATGGTATTGTTTTCACTTTGCCTTGTGTCATTTCTCGCATCACGTGCCCCGGCGTCGTTCGCGTACTTGCGTGGACGTCCAAAGGAGCCGTGCGCAGCTACTGACTGAGAAGCCGAATTGAAGGTCCGTCCATCGGAGCGCGCGACAGAACTCGCCGAAATCACCGCACCGGCTGGCAGTGGGCCACTGCAGTCAGCGCCTTTGCATAGGGAGGGGCAGTATGGGAACGTTGGCGTGGTGAGCGGCATCGGAGCCAGCTGTGTAAGACGACGACGACGAACACGCGAGCAGTGGCACGAACGCGTCTATATGACCACGTGACTCATTGTACCATCTCCGGCCACGCCGCTGGATTTTCCGCTTCATGAGCCATATAATGCTTTCGCATTAATAACGTGGTCGCTGCCGAAAGAATAGTCAGATTTCGTAGCGATTTGATGAGTGGGCCTTATTCTGCGTTTCTACGCTGTTGTGGTAAGGCTGAGAAGTCATAATACATTCTGATGCGGAGGCGGCAGAGTGGTCGTCTTTTGTCCCAGTGTTGCTCGTTCGACCACTTATTTTCATCAGGTTTCTGCGTTCTTTTGGAGGTACATTCGCTTTGGTGTAATGTAAGGTCACCCGTGACTCGTCGTAGCAGTGACAGGCGTCCTGCCCGCTCGTTCACCCAATGAATGATCAGAGATAAGCGAGATTGACTTACAGTGAGCTATGAGAGTCATCGCACAGGAAGACCACGGAGTAATTAAGATCATCCGTAGTTTAATAAGGATCAGTGGTTATATGTCTTGCTGCGCCTTTACATTTTCACGTTTAGTCCCAATGACAATGAGTGAGCCGTACTAGTTTTCGCTGTCGGTCAGAGGATGCTGGTGTGAGTGTTTAATGGTCAGTGGAGATGCTTGCGTGGTCACTGTATACGCGGGCTCCGCCAGAGCACAAGAAGTTAAACAAGAAGGGGTTAATAACGGGAACAGACAACAGCTAATGGCGGTGTTTAGAATACAAATTAGAAGTGTATATATATATATATATATATATATATATATATATATATATATATATATATATATATATATATATATATATATATATATATATATATATATATATATAGCTGCATAAAGTATTGTAGCTTGATCATAGAGAAGTTCTTTTCGCAATAAGCTCAAAGTCTATACATTTCAACGCTTGGCTGAATTTTCAACAAAGTACTAGGCCTGTATTCGCGCTACTCCCGAACGACTTGCACTGGGGGAGCCGGGGTTGCTATACCTTTATATACCACGCTATGTAACTATGCACAACGCTATGAAGGTTTACACAATTCAATGCGAATTTATACAAATCTATACATTCAATGCCATGTAAAGAACGGCAGGTGATTCACGATTGGAGACGGTGAAGAAGAAGAAGGTGAAGAGAAAGAGAGGGGGGGGGAAGCTAGTGAACAAATCGCCCATGCTTTTACTCTCTTCCGCTGTTTCCCCCACGCCCTGAACACGCGCAAGAAAGCGGAGCGGACATCTAACGCCCCCTAAATACAACGGCGCGAAATCGCCAGGCTCGGGTGCTGCCGTCAAGGGCACCGCTACGAACTGCACTCGCGCGAATCCCGGAGTCTGTGCACGCAATACCGTGCCGAACCGCAGCCATTTTTCTTCCTTAATTACGAGGCGAGCGATCGATACTTTTGTGGTGCAGTTGATGCGCATACAACGTGAGGCTTCCGTATGCGTTTTGACTGTTTCTTTCTGCGTTACGGTTTCTTTCTGCGTGCATGTAGGGCTCTTTTGTACGGTGGTTTCTCCAGGTTTCGTACACGCTCGCACGACGATTATACCAAGAAAGTCGCGTATGTTAGTTCTGCCGATAAAATGAGCTCGCGCTTTTTACCCACGCAAAACGAGTTCGACCCGTATATGGGCGATGTAAAGCCTTTTGCGAAAAACCTACGTAACCATACGTACCCAACACACGGGCATCATCGAGCAGCTTCCTGATATTCCCGCAAAATGGGCTCGTTACGGAGCGATGCGGCACCAGTTTTTCTGGGATATAGTGCGGCTCGTCGTGATCGCTTCGCACTCCCGTGTCGCTCCTACGCGTCAGTGGCGTTGCAATTTTGTTTTCTACTTTTGTTTTGTGTGTGTGTGTGTTTCGGGCATCAGGAGCGAAAAGGCGAGAGGTGGAATCGCACAACGGTCGAGCGCGGAGAGGCGTCCCCGCTGGGAAACGCCCGTAAATACCTTGTCGTAACGATGTCAGCTATGTCGCTGTTGTGGCGCCCCCGCCTTACATCTCTTGTCGCGTTCGCTTATGTGTCGCGTCGTTCGTTGCCGTGATTGACCCTCGCGCTCTTGCGCGCTTCGCGCGTTGCCTTATTTCTTTTATTACCTATTTATCATCTTTCGGACTCGGCCCCACCCTCTCTCTCTTTCTGTCTCTCTCTCACTTTCTCACGCAGTCTCTCGCCCTTTCCCAGAAGCTTTGCTTATTTTGATTTTTTTGCCTTTTCTCGACGTTTTTGTTTCTCGCCTGTGTTTATAGCCTCTCACTGTGTCGGCACGCCTGACATCAGCGTGCTTTATCGTCGTTGTTGTTGTTGTTGTTGTTTTCACCGCCGGCGGACAAGTTGTTCTAGCGTTGTCTTTAGTTGCTTGCACGTTTATGTGCGCTTTGTGCACGCGTCTTTTCTTTCGCTGCTGTTGCTAGCCGCGTGCCATGTTGGGGGTGCGATGGGTCGAAAAAAAAAAGATTTGAAACCATCGTAGACAGAAACGCCGATGGGTACCCCGTACGTATTGCGAGTTCGCTTTTCTTCTTGTACGCACAATTGGGTTGGACAGGAGTCGTGGGGGCCCTCTTGAAGTAAGGCAGTCTTCTTTGTTAGATTCTTGATAATTTTTCTCGTGTGTAATGTTTTTTGTTACGTTCGCGAACGAACGTTTCCGCTACAGCGAGCAGATGCGCTAGACGCCGCTCGCGTGTGTCTAGTTGTCTTAATCGATGGCTAGAAATACTTTTACATGTGTAAGCATTTCTGTGCCTCCCCAATGAGAAATTAAATTTATCGTTGGGAAGGCATAGAAATGCATTCATTGTCTTACATCACGCACAAATTTTGTGCATGACGTAAGACAATGAACTGCTCATAACACCTTAAGCAGTGGCTGGAAAACAAAAATACAACGTGACAAGCCCGCTTGCTCGTCGTGATTGCAGTGCTCCTAAACGTTCCGCGTACAAACGAACATAGCACTTAGCCGGGTCTGCTGCCGCTTAATATAAAACAGGGCAGCGACGCAGGCGTTGGCTGTGCGATTTACGCTGGCAGCCGTTATCGCTTGCGCTTCGATAACGGTTGCCCTGTCGCCTTATAAGCGGCAGTACGTCCTGCTAGATACTATGTTTGATCCCACACGGAACGTTTCGGAGTACTGCAATCACGGCGCGCAAGCGAGCTTGTGACGTGGTATTATTTTATTTTTCGCGGGAATCTGCTGTATAAGTGAAAAAAACAACAACTAATACTTAGTGATTGCAAGTTGGAAATTGTTTATTTGGACGTTTTGCAGGCCGCTCTACAACTTTCTAACTGAAATTTTTTGCCTAACTTCGTTGCTTCATAAGTTGGTAAATAATCTTGACTAATATATGCAATTAAGCAGAATACAAAATATAGTGCGACTTACTCCGTACAATAGTCAGCAACATATAATTGGTCGCGTCGTCCTAGAACGCACGGGCATTTATGTTTAAACTCTGGCTAAAATTAGCTGTGGCACCCTTTATGTGCAATACCGTTCGTATGTGTAGTGTGTTATTTAGACATGAATTGATAGATGGGCGCAGCCAAAATGCTTTCCCTGCGTGTGAAACAGTGTACGATAACATATCACTCTAGCCGTACAGGGCTCGTGCGAAACAATGAATCGCGCCCTTTTTGTTCTTCGTTCAGTTGGCGCAGTAATCTACAATTTGTGTTTTTCACTTTTCCGTTAGATATATAAAATTTATTGACAGGAAAGACAGATAGGTCGACCTGAGCTAGTGCGCTCTAGTCTACTACTCTGCACTGGGGAAAAGAGAAAGGGAGGGAAAGTACTGGGATGGGTGATGATAAGAAAAGTGGTGAGTGCTTATGTATATAAGACAGTTGCCTTGCTGGAGCCGCTCGTCGAGCTTGGTGTCCTGCATAAACTTCAACAACACTTTAGCTGCACCTTGACCACAGACCATTGTCAATTGCAACTATTTTCACATATCGCCGACAGAAGACATCGCAGCTGAAGGCGTCGAGGGGACTACTTCGGTTTATGAAAGAGACGGGCTTGGACAAGCGGCTGTGACAGTGATGTAACGTGCCGCGCAAGAGTTACAGACTATAACAAACGATTTGTATGTGCTAGCTATGTTATGTGCTCTCTCTTTTTCTCTCCTCCCCATCTTTCATCCCCCCATCCCGCTCCCATGTGTAGGGTAGCAAACCGGTTAAGCTAAACTGGTTAACCTCCCTGCCTTTTCTTCTCCACTTTTCCTTCCTTAGCTGCACGCATTGAAGTTGCAGTGTCACGCCATGGGCCTAGGATAGCTTCCTCCGACAGTGGTTGCCTGCCAACGCTGGCTAGGGAACTTTCTAATGTCCTTCGCTCCAGTATATATGCTGGGCAATCACGCAGTATGCGTTCCAGCGTTTCAGGCGTCTGGCATTGTTCACAATCAGGGCTATTCGACTGGCCAATGAGGTGCGTGTAGCGACGGGTGAAAGCAACGCCCAGCCGAATCCTGTGTAGCAACGGCGTTTTGCTCCGCGTGATCCTCGAGGGCAAACAGAATTTACCGTCTGGGTCGATCATATGTAGGTGTCTGCGGATGTTGTCATCGTGGGCTCTGTATGCTTTTGTAAGGTCCTGCATGAGTGCCTTGATCATTGAGTTGGTGTCAGGTCACGAGTAGGCAATCCGTACCTCATGAGAGGATGAGAATGCCGATCTTGCCGCACTGCAAGCGAGTTCATTGCCACTCACACCACAATGACTAGGCACCCACTGAAAAGAGATCACGTGGCCACCTAGCTCGGCACTGTGATGAAGTTCGGGGATTTCAAGCACAAGCAGGTGATATGGTCCTTTCTTTAAAACGCATTTCAGCGTCTGTAGCGCTTAATTGGAATCGCACAACACCGTTTATTTATGAGGTGTCTGCGTGCTCATAGAATGGCCAGCCTCCCGTATTGCCGCAAGTTTAGCAGCCGTAGAATGTCTATTTGTGGTCTAATTGAAATCGCCGAGTAATTCCAAGTTGTGGGATAACAAATGCTGTGGCATTGTGGCAGATGGTGTGACCGAACCATCGGTATATACTTGGTACAGTCCCACTATATAATGTAAATATATGGGACAGAGTGAGCAGTTGTAAGCCAATGGAAGAAACGTGGGATTTATTCATATATTTCGGGTATTTGAAGCCTCACTAGTAGTCTCAGTAATGTCCATGGAGGTGTCTCGATCATGTTGGTGGCCTGGAACCTTGCAGGTATAATGCTTGCGTGACGTGCAATTGCTTTAGAAAAAACACAGTCAGGGTTGGTTCTTGGAAGTGTTGACGACGGATGGTGTGAGTGTCGGGTCAGCAGGCGAGTATAGGTTCGCACAGGTTCATAAGACCTGTATATGTCGATTGGACAAGCCCGTGCTTCCGCTTTTGTGCTCTTAGTTGAAGCGCAGTATAGCAAGCCAAGGCATATCCGCAGTCTTGTGCCTGAAGGCTCTCCAGCGTGCGCATACAAGATGATCCCATTTTAGATAGCACAGGCATGCTATAGCCTATGGAGTCCCCAAAAAGTGCCTGGGACCACTTGGAGCATGCACACTATTCATGCGCACTATTAAGTTTGTAATGTCGCGTTCTCACTATATCGTACTGTTTTCACATTGCATTTGATGTATGTTCAGCTTGTCCGCTAAATATTAACTGAAATGTTCCATTTGCTCCCAGAAGGTTCCCCCTAACTGATTTTCGCCAGGGCCTCGTTCAGTATAAATTTTGATCAAAAGGCTACGGCGATAAAAAAAAGTAAGTAATATATGTACAGGATATTTACAATAACTGTAGCAGCTGACAAGATGGTAGACAGCGGGCGAAGTTAGGAGCGTCGTCTTCTTTGAACTAATCTTAAAACGTCTTCTACGTCAGTCTGTCACATGACCCCCGGTGGCTGAAGCACCGACCCAGTGCTAGTTACGAGGCGGTCGAATCATACGACTTAAGACGCACGACGTGGACTACGTCAGAGTGATGCTGAGCCACCGTTGGGTCGAGAGGGGCGATTTCGCACGTGACGTCAGTTACTTGACGCAAGACATGGTAAGGGCCAGAGTAGCCTGAAAGTAACTTTTCCGAGAGGTCAACGCGTCGCGACGGTGAGCAAAGAAGAACCAGGGCGCCTGGTGGGTAATGGACGTCACGATGGCGGGCGTCATATAAGCGCCGTTGACTTTCCTGCGACTCCACAAGTCGACGTAGGACAATATGGCGCGCTTCTTGTGCTTAGAGTATGACTTCATGGGCGTACTCGCACGTGAAACTCAGTCTAGCAGGCAGAACGGTGTCGAAAGGTAGTGTGTGGTCGCGGTCAAGCAAGAGGAACAATTGAGAGAAGCCTGCTGTATCGTGGCGAGAAGAATTATAGGCGAAAGTAATACAACGTCCCAGTAGCGATGGTCAGCGGAGACATACATGGATAGCACGTCAGTAAAGGTTCGGTTGAGACACTTGGTTAGACCGTTCGTTTGCGGTTGGTAAGCACTAGAAAGTTTGTGCTTAGCCGCGCACGAGTGTAGAATGTCATTAACAATTTCAAAAAGAAGGTAGCGGCCTCGGTCGGTGAAGAGCTGTCGAGGGTCACCGTGGTGAGGATGACGTTCTCTAGGAGGAACTCGGCGATATAGCTTGCGCAGTTTGTCGGAAGAGCCCGTGTGATTGCGTATCGGGGGGCGTAGTCTGTTGCTACAGCAATCCACTTATTTCCCGAAGCAGACGTAGGAAAAGAGCCTAAAAGATCAACACCTACACGGAAGAATGGTTCGGATGGTACGTCAAGTGGTTGAAGGCGGCCAGCAGGGTGCGTGGTCGGCTTTCTTCGTCGTTCACAAAGGTAACGCGCAGTGATATAACTGCAGACGTCACGGCAAAGACCAGGACAATAGGAACGCCGACGAACGCGGTCACAAGTCCGTGACACGCCAAGGTGACCGGCAGTCGTTACATCATGAAGCTGGGTGAGAACATTTTGACACAGATGCGCAGGCACAGCGAAGAATCGGCCAAGGCCGTCCGGACGCATGTCAGAGCAGTACAATATACAATCTTGGAGTTTAAACATGCGAAGGTAAGGATCGAGAGTCTTTGAAGTCAGCCTTTGAATAACGTCTTGTAAGGAGGCGTCCAAACGTTGCTCCGCTACAATATCGCGAAAAGCAGTCAGACAGAGAACGGTGACAAGTATGCCAGTCGCCGAAACGTAACTTGCGTCGACAGGATGGCGCGAAAAGCAGTCCGCATCTTGATGTAACCGCGCCCGATCTTGTAGGCAGCTGAAAAGCTGTATTTTTGAAGGCGTAGAGACTAGCGGCCAAGGCGCCCTGAAGGATCCTTCAGAGACGAAAGCCAACACAGAGCGTGGTGATGAGTGATGACTGTGAATTGCCGACCGTTCAAATAGTGGCAGAATTTACCCACTACCCAAACAATAGCCAGACACTCGCGTTCAGTGATAGAATTACTTGCGCTCAGAAGGGGAAAGAAGGCGGCTGGCGTAGGCAATAACACGTTCTCGCCCTTGTTGTTTCTGGGCCACGATAGCTCCAAGACCGTGGCCACTAGCATCGGTACAGACTTCTGTTGGAGCTGACGCATCAAAGTGAACGAGAATGCGAGAGGAGGTACGCAGCCCAATCAGCTCAGTGAAAGCGCCAGGAGGAGGAGGAGGAGAAACTTTATTATTGCAGAAACCGTTGCGCGGTTTATTCCTGGGTGGTTCCCTCTGACAGGGCTCCACTGGCGATCGCGGCTCGCCGGGCCTGGTCGAGGGTCGCCAGTTGGCTTCCCAGGTCCAGTTCGGAGAGTCTCGCCTCCCAAGACCACGTAGTGAGTGTGTGTGTTGTGACTCGTGGCGAAATTGCGTCGCCCGGACGGTCAGTGCATTCATGTGTTATGTGCGCGAGTGTCGCTGTGTGGTTGCTACACCAGGGACATGTTCGGGACGTATAACTGTCTGGGTAGATTGCGTATAGACGAGACAAGTGTGGGTATGTGTTAGTTTGCAGGCGGCGCCAGTCCCTTGCCTGGAGTTTATTGAGAGCTTTGTGTGGGGGAGCGTATTGCGTTCTTCCGAGCCGTTGGTCCTGTAGTATTTGTTGACCTGTCGTTAATAACTCGTGGGTCGCTCGTCGGTCTGTCGGGGGCTGAAGAACGGTGTGGTCTGCCGCTCGGCTAGTGAGACCTCGAGCTGCGCAGTCCGCCTCTTCGTTGCCCCGCAGGCCTTCGTGCCCGGGGCACCAGACGATACCATGGGTCCATTGTAGTGTGCGACCAAGGATTCGAATGGCTTGTATAGGGAGTGTTTCATTCAGGTGTAAACGACAAGCCGCTTGTGAGTCAGTAAGGACACGGGCGGACCTTCCCTTGCTGTCAGCGTCGCGAAGTGCGAGAGCGATTGCTGCTGCTTCTGCTGCTGCGCTGCATGTGGCGCGGATGGAGGCTGAGGCTACCAGGTTCCCCTGATTGACAACCGCGATTGTGTATTTGAGCCCGCAACGTGGCGACGAGGGATACGGGCTAGCATCCGTGTAGTACGTATCCGGGTCTCTGAAACAACGTTTGTGCAACATTCGGGCACGCGCTGCTCTTCTTTCCTGATTGTGGGTGGGGTGCATGTTCTTGGGGATAGGGTCTACTACAATGTTCTCTCTAATGTGGTTAGGCAAGAGTTGTGTTTCTTCTTTGCAGTACTGAGGTGTCAGCGGGTACCCTAGCTGTTGAAGGAGGTGTCTTCCCTGTTGAGTCTTGTTGAGGCGCTCCCTCTGCGCTATGAGCGTGGCACTTGCTAGCTCCTCAAAGGTGTTGTATACGCCTAGCGCTAGTAATTTCTTTGTGCTTGTGCTTGACGGTAGCTGTAAGGCCGTTTTGTACGCGGTTCTTATAAGAGTGTCCATGCGTTCTGTCTCGCTTTTGCGCTTGACTTGATACGGTAGCGCGTACGTGACACGGCTGATGACGAGGGCTTGTACCAGTCTTAAGGTTTCGTCCTCTGTGAAACCATCTTTGCTGCGCGCTACTCTGGCGATGAGTGATGAGGTGCTTCTTATAACGTGATTTAATTTCTCTGAGGCTAGCTTTATGCCGTTGTTCTCCTGGATGTGCATACCTAGTATGCGTGCGGTCGGGACGCGCTTTATAGGTTGCCCGGCAATCTCGAGATGTATTGGCGGGGCTCGATGTTCCTTAGTTTGCGTAGGCCGGACTTGAAGGTACTCCGACTTGTGTGGGGCACACCTCATTCCTGCTGTGGTTAGGTATGACTCGATGTATCCGATAGCTGTGAGTAACGTGTTTTCTCTGTCGCCGTATGAACCCTTGGTTGCCCATAGAGTGATATCGTCGGCATAGAAGGCACATCCGAGTTTTGGGATGTTTTCCAGTTGTAAAGCAAGTTTTCTAAGTCCGATGTTGAAGAGGAAAGGAGATAATATTGACCCTTGCGGAGTACCCTTCTGCGGTAGGTCATATATGTCCGATTGTACCTTGAGCGCCAGCTTGCTCAAGGTTACAAATGAAGGCAGCGTCTTTCTTGAGGAGCTGAGTAAGAGGGCGCGCAACGTCCGCAACATTTCGGACAAACCGACGGAAGGTTGCGAGCGTCCTTGGCGCAAGTTGGCATAGGCGTTCGTGTTGTCCACTTCTCATCTCTTGTGTCCGTGTCTGCACGCCTTATCCCTTCTTTTCATTATGGGAAAGTCCTTCAGTATTCATTTTTTATATAACATTACATTATATTAAATTATATTACATTACAATATATTCATTACTTCGAATAAATATCAAACTTAACTCGAAATCTTCAAACTGTTGTGTGCGATATCAATAATTTCGGTGTGCCTATTGCATAATAATATTTTCTGATAATCTAGTCCGATAATCTTCCAGAAGAAACGAACATGCCGTATAGCTACAGTGCACCGAACGAGGCAGAGCGGAGCCAGTGTTTTGCGGAAGGGTTGGCGAACAAGGAGAACCTGCCAAAGGCGAATAGCTTTCAAGCTTCGCTGCACTTTAGTCGCTGTGTGCATTCGCCTTTGCCTCTGATGAGCTTCAGTCGTGTTAATTTTCTTCCTTTCTTTCTTTCTATATTCTTTTCTATATGCCTACTATTTCCTTTTATTTGTTCGCCCAGCGTATCTCCTTTCCAAAATCAGTTACTAGCTCCAGGCTATGTCGTCCCGACCTCCTTTCCTGTTTTTTTTTTCAACTTTCTGCCATCTTTTTTCTGTCTGCTTTTCTTTTTCTCGGCTACGCTTTCCTGTTCTCCGTCATTATCACGGCCGACAACGATGTAGAAGTGATCGCTGAAGCCGAGAGAGAGAGTGGAACAGAGAGAGAAGGAAGGACAAGGAGAGGAAGACGAAATGAAGTGCTGCGGCGCACATGTGTGCGCTCTCCGACTCTATTGGTTAGCCTCGCTAAATCCGTGCACTGTGTAGACTACCTGCTGGGCTTTTTTTTTTTCTTTTTCGTCTGTCTGATCGGCAACGGCATTCCACACATTACGCTGGCTGATCGCTGTAGTAAGCGATACGCCAGTCATAACTACGGCCGCTTATGAACTGTTCTTACGTACATTAGCTGCCAAGTGAATCTTCCCTGAGGCGACAGTAGCTTGTGGTTGTGGCATCGCACACTGTTCGGTGCTGTGCGTTTCACGTCTCTCAGTAATCTCGTTGTGGTCATGGCCGAATCGGCGTCTGCACGTAGAGCCGCTTTATAATCGGTAACCACGCCGAACGCATTTTTGCTCAGAATTGCAGGGTGGCTGCAGCTTGCCATGTCACACGGACACTTCGAGGCCGTGACATCTTTAGGATATACTAGTCCATATACCGCGTACAAGATGAACGGGACTCGGACATTTCCTATTTGGCCGAATGTCCTCTAAAGATGTTTCCTCCAATATCGTATTTGGCGCTGCTGCAGTCCGAGTTGAACTGTCACTAGCTCACCGGAGCGCCCACTTAAAGGCACTAAAGCTGGAAAAGGTACGGCTACCGCCTGCTGCAATTACTTCTCACAGTGTCACAAAGCACTTGCTCAGACGTCGGGATGCTAACAGCGGGAACTCGTCCATATAACCTCTCTGGAAACCACCCTTCAGAAAACAGGTTTTTCAATTTTTGTTTCAAGGCAACATATGTTTAATTTACAGAGAAATGGCGGACGCCGAGGTTAAACCCTGCTATTTGTAGCTTGGGCGCGCCTTAGCTCCTTACACAGACAGGAGGTCATAAAGAATATACATAAAACCAGGCAGAAACGTGGTAACGACTATATTGTTGTACAACGTAACTACAAGTACCTTATTTACCGCCCCCTTCCTTTTGTTTTTTGTCGGAAACAGAGTAAGAGTGGAATTACAGAAAATAAACGGAGTGATAACACTAGATAACGTAACTGCGTATGGGTCTGTGGCCTTTCATGTTTCATCGACTATTATCTAAGTGTATACGCTATTAACATTTAGTGCGTTCGTTGCAATGAATGTCAAGCCTTTGTCTGTAGACACTGCATTCCTTATCATGTAGGCAAATAGTCGACCCGATAAGAACGTCAAGCAGGGACTGAATTGGCAAAGTGTTTTTCTATTTAAGTCCCTTTGCCATTTGTTGGCCACCTTCGCTTATGATATGTCTAGCATCAAGATTGGCTGGAATTCGCTCTTGCGAAGGAGTTATAGCGTAAGAGCGTTTTGCGAATACGGGCCAAGTATAAGTCTATATAAGTCCGTGCAGACTGTCTAGATTCACTATCGATTAAGGCAGACCGCTCGCTTCTCTCCACCGTACTGCACAGTACTAGTGAGAAAGGGCATAAATGAGCAGGCAGCCGCCGAGAGGAAAGAGAGAGAGAGTGAAAATTAGGAGATGGGAGGGCGATGGTGTGTGTAGTCGGGCAGGGATGTTCAAAGCGAGCGTCGATGAATCGACCGCTCTCGGCCGGACGTGGCGTTTCTTTAACGGCCCAGCTCTGGCCGCGAGGTCAGCGGGCACATCTCGTCGTTTGGAGCCTATATGGCAGCCACTCCTGATTGTGTTCCTTTCCTTTCTTTTTTTATTCTTCCCTTCCTTCTTTTCTTCTTTGTTCCTTTGCTTTGCGGAGCGAAGTCGAGCCGGCAAGCGAAGTATACGTCGAGTTCACCCCACTCCGGCGAACGGCCGCCGGATTTCTTTAGAGGGCCCATCGGGCAGCCGCCTTTTGTTGTATTTTTCAAAAGCCCAAATCTCTGCGAACATCGGCAGGGTGCGCGCGGCTTTCAGAAGTGCTTGGTCAATTTTGATGCGCGTTGAACGGCCGCAGCGTCTGTTTGTGATTGTCGTGGCTATTTGTAAAATGAGTGAGAGGCCCATAGAGCTCCTTCTTCTTTCTTCTAAATAAAGCGGATAGTAAGCGAGAGAACTGGGGATCTTTTTAGACCGGTGTCATGATGTGCAGAGAATTAAAAAAAAAAGAAGCACTTTTTCGCAGTTATGCATGTAGTTTGAGGGCCTAAGTGTGGGCGACAATATATAGGCCGTTATGCCTTATTGTGTCCTTCATTGTGATCCCATGATTCCAATTTTGAATTATATGACTGTGTGTGTGTGTGTGTGTGTGTGTGTGTGTGTGTGTGTGTGTGTGTGTGTGTGTGTGTGTGTGTGTGTGTGTGTGTGTGTGTGTGTGTGTGTGTGTGTGTGTGTGTGTGTGTGTGTGTGTGTGTGTGTGTGTCATGAGCGTCAGCAGCGCAAACATGAGACGAAAGGCTGAAAAAATAAAATAAACAAGAAACGACCACGAAACGGTTCGGTAAAAATTGTACTCAATACAGCATTTGCGCAATTCAGCTGCGGGCTGTGAGCGAGGCTTGAATAACACAGTGATCGGCGTTTCCTTGCTGATGCTACGCTGATGAACAGGCAACACGACGCCGCGACATTGGGCCATGCTGCGTTTGCCTCTGTGTTTCCTTACGGTGTTCGCGAAAAGAGCAGGCGTGGAGGAACAAGCTTCGAGGGGTCTATAGATCGAAAGAGGACGCCGACTTGGGCACTAAAGCTTGCACCAAAGAGCCCACCTTCAGCGCAGCGAGATGAGATGGATAGTTGCGAAAGGGAAACGTAAATGTATGCGCGCAGAAAGGCGGCGGGAAAGATGCGGCAGGCGGCTGTGAGTACGCGCGTGCCTACGTAGGGTCCACGAGTGAGAGATCAGGCACACAAGTGGCCCAGGCAGTTGGGAATGGCAGAGCATCCTGTCAATAGAGACGTGCGCCAAAGAGCGGCGCTTGCTTTTTCGCCGATTGACTGCCCGGCACAAAGAAACAGCCTTGCCCTGTACAGCTCCCCGCGATGGCAGCTCGTATTTCGCAAATGCCTTGTCCTCAGTCGGATCCCAAGTGTCTCGTAACGCGGGCTCCGATAAACCTTACCTGGGGCTAAGCGACCCACCCTTTCAGGATAAGTATTATTTGATACGCATTAAGTTCAGACCTCCTATGCGGAGCAATGCGCCAGCCGACTCGACGACAAGAGGCCGCTATACCATAGCCGTTCTCCCTTAACGCCCTTATTATTTTTTTTTTTGAACATGCACAACAAACACCGAAACGGCGTATCACACGCACTCCATCCAGGCTTTCCGAATCCAGCGATAAGCTTATTGCAGCCATCCAAGGAAGTTTTCAAATCGGCTGCGAGAAAAGGCGGTCGCATACCTGAAGCGATGCATTTGAAGCCGCCACGAAAGCCTGCGCAAATCTGTAAGTCGAATCGCGTTCGACGCCGAACACGCGAGAGATACGGCTATATTGACGCGGCGTGTAATCCATAAAGGAACGCGAATCCATTTCCGCAGTGTTTGGGGATTTCTGTCCGAGTGCGCCTCTGCGTGGCGAGCGCCGCGTAAGCCGCTCAGGGCGGCACAGTACTTCGCCATTATAAAAATGACTGACCATGTTTACAAGCTGAACAAGCAGGCTTCGGAGATCGGACGTGGAGCACAGATTTGCAGACTGTCTATAGCAGCAGCCGACCCGTTTCAAGTTTTTAGCTTCGTCTGACATTCGCTGCTTCTCGTAATAATAAGTAGTTTCCTGCGCAGGACTTTTGACGTTTACTGGATGGCGCTGACCTCGACTTGGTTTCTGTTCATGGAGTAGACCAACTATAGATTTCAGAAGAGGCATGCGAATCGAGCAGAGAGAAGCTAAATTCTGGATTTACTAGAAACCACTGGATAAGTCTGCATTGGTAAAATGAGGAGTCGAATAAAGCTAGTGGCATTCCATTGTTCAAACGAGTGTATGTGTGTATAATATATATATATATATATATATATATATTCTGCGCAAATAAGCACGCACACACACATACACACAATAATAATAATAATAATAATAATAATAATAATAATAATAATAATAATAATAATAATAATAATAATAATAATAATGCAGTGACGTGCACTTTTTTATTTGACGTCCGTACTTGGATGGTTCTCGACGTAACATTATCTAGTGGTAGACATCCGGCAAGATTCACGTTTTCGCACAGTACGCGCTTTGTGATTTCATTCCCGGCTATATAATGCAATTCAGCGATCTCGCGCTTGTCCCCCATTTACCTCCCAAATTCATCTTTGACACCCCTCGAAACCTTCCACTCGCGTTTAATGTCGAACGCTGGTTTGCGGTAGCTTCGTTTTTTTTTTTTTCCCTTCATCGACGTCGAGGTGAAAGCACATAGCTGTGGAGACATTCAGAAGCAAAAATGCCTACTATACAGTCATGTACATGACTGTATAGTTGCGCGATTTCCAACGTGAATATATTACTCTGCGTATACTGCGCTCCTCATAGGCCTTTGTTTTTTTCAATTAACTCGTAGAAATGGGATAACAGTCTGTCGTCATGGCGTTGCTGTTCAAAGGGTATCCCTGCCATGTGATGAAAATCAAAAGCTGTGACGTGACGTTGTGCAGCTACAATCAAATCACATTTTGTTTTCCTTTGACCTGTTTTAGAATAAAAATGGGGATAACTGCATTCGAGAAACCGTGTCCCGCCTTCTTTAAGCGGTTGCGGCAAATTTATATCTTGCGGTTTTTGAAGCGAAGCTTTCGCTCTCTCTTGGGGTTTTGTGTGGCTGCTGATGGATGCAGTATAGCACCCTTCTAAACGAGCAAGAAACGCTTCAACATGGCCTAGTGGTTCAAGCTGTACAGATCCGCGACCACGCACTAATACACATTTCAATGCAGCGTGCTTGCGAACCTATATGCGGCTGCTTTCGCTGTTACGGCGACGCTAAGCCCCGAGACAAACATGCTCGACATTGATTTCGCGAGCTAAAGTTAGCGTGTCGCTTTGTATTTCGTCACAGTTTTGCGCCCCTTCGGTGGAAATCGAGCAACGAGTAAGCGCGACTCCGAGGCCATTGCGAAATTGACATCTAGGCTGATTGACTCGCAGCGTGCGTGAGACGAAAATTTTCTGTTTAAGTAGATATGCAATATGCATTACCGTACGAAAATAACCAGGACCGCTCATATCGTTTTGCCGCATAAAACGCGTACGCGTCTGGGGTTCTTCGAATTTCATCAGTCTGACTCGATTCACGATACTGCTACGTTTTGTAATCTTCTTCGGCTCCCACTAATCCTAACTTCGAACTTCGCTTTTAGCTTTGTACTCTTAGCACGCGTATTTACGGCGATTATTATGGAGTTTCCTTTTTTTTCATTTTCTTGTCCTTTTTCTTATTAAAGGCGTGCTTTGTTGCCTTCAATATGGCTAGCAGCGCTCCGCATTTCGCTTACTACCTTCTTCTCTTATCCGCAAAGTGCACATATGGCAATTTTGTGATTAATAGTTTCATTTTCTTCGGAAAAGCTAGCGCTTGTGGCGCCAGGTTTCGAATTAATGGTGCTGCTTCAGTACTTGTTTATAATGGTGCGCTGACGTAGAAGTAGAACGCAGCTGCTTCAGAAACCGAATGTTAATGTTTGCGCTTTGTAAGCACATTGTAGGACGCACGTTGCACAGCGCGCTGAGAAATGCGCAGAAGTTACGGCCGCGTGATAACAATCGTCAAAGCGTTTAAACCGTCTGGCTGAGGCTGACCTGCTGGTTTATGCGACTGTGTATAGGGGGTTTCCGTCAGTAATGATGGTTATTCTTATTCCTAATGGCATGCCCTTTGAAACGGAGTGCCGACAAGTGTTCGCGTACCCTAGATTAGCTAATCAGGTCCAATGCCTGCTTTCTACCTTGTAAAGTTACCCGTAGCTGCTGCAACCCCGGCACCGTCTCTTCCCCGCTTTGTTTTTTAACCAATGGTCTAAACGTCTTTATGTAAAGCGCTGACGACTTAACACTCTTACACCGCGGGTGATTAGTTAGTTGGCTGCTGATGCGCACTCCCTGTTTTGCGCGCAAATTGAAATGCGTGAACCGAAAAACAGTATGTACACGATATCGAATTACCTTAGCTGTCGTGCAACGCGTTTCCTGCGCATTCCAATCCCGATGATCATGCTCTGTAGACATCTTAACAGGGCTCTACTTAATGATGCTTCGAGCTTAAAGATGCTTCACGAGTGCACTGAAGCCCTGCACTTCAAAAAGAGAATGAGAAAAACCAGACCACCCTCACAGCATTCGCGAAACCTATTTCTGTAATCGAGCCGTACTAGTGAGCACGAGATCGCGGATTGGATGCCCCCCAGGCCGCCTCAGCAGCACTTCGATGGGGTCGAAATGCAAGAATGGCCGTGTGTTCAGATAACGGTGTGCGTTGCAGAACCTTGAACGGTAAAAATTGATCCGGAGCCCTCTAGTACGCCGTCCCTCATATATACCCATTCGTCAATCAATCAATCAATCAATCAATCAATCAATCAATCAATCAATCAATCAATCAATCAATCAATCAATCAATCAATCAATCAATCAATCAATCAATCAATCTGTCAGTCAATCAATCGCTCAATCAGTCAGTCAGTCTGTCAACCAATCAATCAATCAATTCCTAGGGCTGATCACCCGGTGCCAAATTTGCTTGCTTCAGCAACCTTATCTTTATAAATGCGGCTGCTGGTATGCACAAGCGGTTCATTGTCAACTCGTCCGCGGCGCATAAAAGAGAAAAAAATAGAGGAGGCACGAGAATAAAGAAGGTCGCATCAACACTGACACTGACTTTCCGCGAAAACTTTAACCTCCAGGACGTTCCTAACGCCTCACTCGCGTCTCCTATTTATTCATAACGCACCCAGCGGCGGTAAACGCAAGAATAATGGGGTCGGCGACAGCTCGCCGCTTATCGCTGATTTATTCATGCAGTGCGCTCCAGTAGGCGCGGAGCTCTCTCGAAGACTGGGCGAGTGTTGAGGACGCGTGGTGCGCCTTAACTCCGGCGCCCTCATAGCGCGGATGGGTTGGTTTGCCGGCCTGTGTAACTCTGTTGACGCGCTGGTTAAGCGGGTAATCCCTTAACCAGCATCTAGGCTATATCGCCGAGCCTGTAAATATGTTCGCGAAACACAAATAGGTAGGCGTGAAGAGCTGCGCCTCTGCGTTTTGTTTCTCTCCGTGTTATTTCCGGCATATTCGGGTGGTCGTTCCAGTGTGTTTTTTAGCTGTGCTACAAAAGCGGTGAAAGACGACTCTAAAGCTGTATTACGAGAACAAAGAGTTATAGAAGTGATGATCCTGCTTCCTCGTCATCGGTGAAGCCCATTCATGTGGGCGTTGCTTCTTTATATAAACATTGCGGCGCTGCCAGAGTGCTCTGAAACCACCAACCGAATTATAATATTTCCTACCATAACAGTGAAAAAAATACATAATCTCGCGTTGCCTTTTTAAGAGAGGCTCGAGTGTTGTGATGGACAGAATGTTCTTCTCCGTACGCCGTCTTTGTGGCGTTCTGGCACGACATTGAAGGCGCCAGTCGGAAGCCACAGCGTCATTTTTGTAAGCGTGCTCGTCAAGTCGCGCTTGGTATGCAAGGTCACGTGTGCGCGTCAGAAACACTGCGTGCAGGATAACCCCGAACGTGCTTATTGCTAGTCTTTTCTGTCCCAGTTTCCTGCAAGCAAAGTTTAACTGGGTATTGCGATGGAACACTGACAAAATAAATACAGAGAGAGAGAGAGAGAGAGAGAGCTTTTTATTGAAAAGCAAAGTGTGGTAACCGGCGTCGGGTGGCATGCATGTCACTCCACAAGAAATTGGACGGAAGGGAAGTAAGGTTATAGGAAAAGGTGGGAAGAAGAATAGAAAATAGAGAGAAAAAAAGACATGGTGCAGCTCTTGCAATTTTATCTGGTCGGCAGCAGTCTTGCAGGCGACGCAGGTAGCTAATATTGGTAAACGTTGACGCTGTACGAAAAAAAAACATGTATATGTTTTTGATGTGGTAAAGTGTGGATGGGTTGCAGTTTAGAGAGCAAACAGTGATGCAATAATACAAAGGTTGAGATGCGAAAGAAAAATTGATCATGTGCTGTACTCAGAAGTGTGGAGAGATAGAAATAGGGGATAGGCAGAGAGGTTATTTGGATGAGAGTTTCCGGCTTAATACGTTTCACTGGGCTGGGGGCAATAAAGGTTTGGAAAGAACGCAGAGAGAGCAAAATAAAGAACGCAGTTAGGGAGTTTCTATGAGAGGCGTTGACACAGTAGGTCGGCAGGTCGCAAGAAGCGCAGTATCGCTTCCAAGATCTTTTGACCTGATAATGAGCCCCGCAGATTCTGTATAATTCTTTCTAGCGACCGAGATCCTCGTAGAACTGGTCAAACACGAGGGAGAGTGACTGTCTCTGTACACTGCACAGTGGGCACTGCGGTGACAATGATACCCACAGCGAAATTTTATTTGTTAGAATGCCGTATATAGCTACGAATCTGCACTAGTTTGCAGCCTTTCACTCATTATGCGAATAACCTTTTCTGAGAGGGTGAATCAGAAGAGAAGCAACCAAACTGAGAGAGAGGTTAGTCGAGAACTTCATCGGCAGAAAGGAAAAAAAAAAGTCGCAGTTTCGCCCGAAAGGCGAAGTGTCGATTGCGATAGCAAATCAGTAGACATCTATACGAAGTAAATATAGTAGTTTTATCGGCCTTGTCCACTTTGGGAACATTCGCTTACTAACTGAATTTAGAATTTAGAATAACTGAAAAGCACGGTGCACATATCACACCCGGTGAGCACGGACACTCGCTCTCAAAACGCTGGTGTGAGCAAGCGCGGCAGCAGCAGCGAGCGAAGGGACCTTCGTCCTGTCTATTGCTTCAACGTTAGAGCGGCGAGAACACAGCGCGCACAAAGATATGAGCCGTCTGCATATCCCTTTCACGATGCAGCTGTGCAAAGTACGCACTTGGCGGAGTCGAAGCCGCTCGCCTCCCTCCCTCCCTCCCTGGCAGCCTCCCCGCTTTCCTCCCTATCGCGCGTGAGGTTGAGCCGCGATCGTCAGTTCCGCTTGCGCCCGGTCACAAAATGCGCAGTTGCTGCCGGAGCGCAACACCCACCCACCCCCTCCCTCCCTCCATCCCATCTCCCCCGCGGCTTCTCGCGCGACGGAAGACGGCGCGTTTGCTCTCCGCTTTCCTCCTTCGCGCGCGCCCGATTGAGCCGCGATCGTCGTCTTCCCTCGCGTGCTTTCACTCGCACATACAGCACAAAAATCCAGGCAAAATACGCCTGGATTTTCTCCAGGCAAAAATTCACCAGGCAAAAATACGCCTGGAGTGTCCGTATGATTGATATCTCAATAATAAATGAACACAAGCGACTATTTTTATTTCTTCGTTTGTTATTTTTTTTTAATTTTTGAACAAAGAGAATCCCCGACCAAAAGGCACCTGCTGGTTTCTCTGCAGTGAATTGTTTCAGCCGCGCCCGAGTTAGGTGTTTCCCGTCATCATTGCTGCCCCGCACGTCCTTGCGTTCGCGAACAGCTGCCTAACGTACCCGCCCGTGGCAGGCGTCTTTGATGTTCCAATCAGCGCGCTGGATCGCTTTGTTTCTTTTTCCCTCTCTTTAAGCACAGTGCGCTAGTGCGCTTTCCACAGTAGTGCGTTGTTGCTCGGCTGCATAGACTATAGCACTGTAGCCGCCTTGTGTGCCTTGGATATATCCTCATAGTTGTTATTTTTCTCACTTTTTATCCTATCGCTTTCTGTTTGAGTGGTTACGCATTCTTGTAAACGCTCATTGCGTAGCCGCGTTGAGGAACGCGCGGACTCGCGTCCGACGAAGCAGCGAGGTAGTTTCTGCGCGCGGCAGTTTAAATTATCGACCCGCCTGTACAGACCCGGATACGAGGACGCTATATTTTTGTGGTTGTCCTTTTTCTTTTCTTTTTTTTTTAATCTCGCGATGCGATCTTCTCGTATTTTTAGTTTCTTTTATGAAAAAATTAAGGTTCAGGAGTTCCCGACGAATGACCTGATCTGAGATTGCCCTATCCCGTGCTCTTAAGCGAAGAAAGCATGGAAGGAGACGGCGCCGAAGTGTAATGAGAGCGACGAGCCTTAGCAACGTGCCTGATGTTTTATTTGTTTCCTGCCGTTTCTTTTTCTTTTCTTTTCACTTCTTTCTTCACTTCCTTAAGCCTCCTTCCAAGGCGTTTTCGAAGGTTCTTCCAGTATTTTCTTTTTCGTTTATCTTCATGTTAGATCGCGTTGGAACAGGAATCTTTGCTGGATTAATCTGGTAAATTGGCTCGAGTGCTGGTCCTTGCCAGGCTTACTATGTTCGGTCCCCTTTATTTTGTTGCTATTTCTTTCTTTTTTCATCCGGGAAAGGATTTTGTTCGTCATTTTTTTCTCGCCCTCGTCTTGTCAACAGCAGCTTTCTCAGTTGCTCAGTTTTCCGATCCGGTAGAGTTCTGCTTTATTTTTTATCTTCCTTAAAAGAAAAGTAAGGCGACAGAGAAAATCCATTTCCTCGGCACACGAGAATACCGGCGGTTTTCAACAATACTTCTTCTCTCGTTCGCCCTTCTGTCTACTCGTCTTTGCCGCGTGAGCGTCATCCTAATCATGATGGAGGGAACGTAATCTTGCTCCCCTATTTCGCAACGTCGTGTTATGTACAGATGAGAGCAGTATAAAGGAGAACATTCTCATTTCCATTCAATATCTTACGTGTTTTTTCTCTTTGAGTGATCTGAACAGAGATTCTTGAACGAATGAGCTGCTAAACAAGTGCCACAAAGTGCCATTCTTCATCAGTAATAGTCGCTCGAATACTGATCGGGCGCTTCCTTTCGTATCTTATCTTTCTGTATGCCGATGTGCTCAAGTAAGAGTTCTTATCGCTTAAGTTTCCTTTGAAATATGAAACAACTTAAGTAGGACGCTTCAGATAGGAACACTGGACCTATCTATTCATCAGAAAGCGAAGACATTGCGAAAGCAAAAATTATCGCGGTTCCCAGACATGGGGCATTTGTACCGCCTGTGGTCTCCTGCTCTAGTTTTGTGATGCTTTCTTCTCTCTCTCTCTCTCTCTCTCTCTCTCTCTCTCTCTCTGTTTACGCGTAGTAGTGGAGCTCATACTGAACTTCGCGAAGGGAGAAGACAAACCCAACACACGAATGAGAGAAAGGTAATGAGGTATTAAATCTGCTTTGTCGTTGATGTACTGAGAAGAGAGAGCTGATCTCGTTCGGACGAATTTGGCAGAGACACTAGGTTGAAATGGGAGAATTGTCTGCTGCGTTGCTTAAAGCCTGAGTATATATATATCCGTGTGTGTGTGTGTGTGTGTGTGTGTGTGTGTGTGTGTGTGTGTGTGTGTGTGTGTGTGTGTGTGTGTGTGTGTGTGTGTGTGTGTGTGTGTTCATTTCGATGCATACATAAGTATACTGTGCTGATCCGCCTATTATATATACACTCTACGCGACGCGGTATCACAGCTTTCATGGAGATAAAGAAGGGCTAAAATAGCAAACTGATTTCTTCTCTCTCTCCGTATCTCTCTCATTTATTTTCGCTTTTCACGGGATCAAAAAGAAATTGCATCAAACGTAGGAGTGGTGCAGATTGGGACTAACGGGATTGCTGTGTGGAGTACATTCCGAGCCCTCCATCTTTCTTTTCCGTCTCGCTTTGTTTAAATCCGGGCACTGTGAAGAGGATTCACTGTCGTGTCTCTATTCTTTTTTTTTTTTTTGCTTCTTCTTTACTTTATTTTCTCTTCGCTGCTATTCGCAAAAATGTCCTTGGTTAAAATTTCGTCGTTCGTTTCATTCTCTCACCACGATGAGCTACTATGCTGCGGAACCCTTTTTCGGGGAGCAAGAAGAAGATAACCTACGGGCATCGGCAAACTCGGGATGCTCTGAATGAGTCGCGTATAGCGGCCTTCGAGTGGCAGGGAAGCGAAAAACTCATTACTCTTTTCGGTCACCTGTTGTTTGCACCGGGCGCTTTGCCTCGGATTCTTTCTCGCAAAATGCTTGGGTTCTTTGTTATGCGCGTCCCTCTTTCGTGTAACAGGAATCAGTTTTCCCGGTTGCCCGGTTCTCGATGCCGCCGTCTATTTTTTTATCCAATTCGCCGCTGTTTTACAAAAACACTGTGTTGCTCTTTCGTGCAGAACACGAAGCTTCGAGCACTCGTTTTCGGTGTTATTGTGGTTACGCGGTTCTCAGCTGCAACGCAAAGAGCTCCCTTTTCAGGGTTGTGCTTAATGTTGCTGTTTTTGGTGGTTATCAAGCAGGTGCAGCGTTCTCATAACGCGGTTCGATAGTGGAAACACTGCGTAAGTAACTCAGCCTTGGAAAGGGTGGCGCATTCGTAACGTTAATCGTTTTTTGTGTTTCTGGGAGCCTATAACGTCAAGAACGGATTGAGGGCATTGAGCTTTTCTGCCTCGACATTACTAGGAAGCACGGAGAGCTTTATTGAAGCCCGAGTTTGTTCCCGATATGATTGGGTCTAACTATGTATACCGTAGGGATGCCTATATGTCCAGTAACTCGCAGTCCGCGTTTGTTTGTGTTGCTTTGTCTTTTGCTTACTTGTCTACTGGGCTTTTTCTGTCCTTCTTACGCCCGCGACTTTGTGGAAGCGTTTACGGGTGTGCACTAAGATGTCCTTTTCACTTAATTGCGGTTATTACCTCGCATTGTCCTTTTTTTTTTCTCGTGGGCGAAATTCAATAACGTGAACCACGCTCCCTTTAACCTGTGCAATAGGACTCCGGCTAACCGCTCGTATGAACCTGATTAGAGCTTTTCCCTTTATCGCGGATACCAGACGCAAAACGGTGCGCTACGATAAATCTTAGATATATATGTACAGCTGCGCTCAGGAAACGCAATGAGAGAGATAAAAGGGATAAGGGTGTGACAAACACGTTAACCCGAGTGAGCCCGGTTGTCTACCCTGCACTGGGAAAGAGAAAAAGTGGACTGAAATACATATAAGAAGCATAGCCGATCAGAGATACGCGGACACAGTCACAGTGAAGCGTTCATCGTTCAGTTCGTCGCTAGCTGTCATATAGGGTAGCCTGTATGTCGGCTTTCGCCTCATCACTATGAAAACATATGCACACATCATGATGATGATGATGCCAAATTGGTTCTGCAAAAGCCCGCAAGACGGAAGAAAGTAGGTGAAAGGAAAAACTTCTCACTGACCAATTTTTTTTAAGTGCGAACATTTCGTTCTATGGATGGATGGATGGATGCATGGACGACAGACGGACGGACGGACGGATGGATGGATGGAAAACTTTATTTGGTCCTGCAAGTAGTGATAATTAACCACTAAGTGGGCCGCTCCCACGTCGGGACCAGAAGGCCAAGCCTCACGGCCACGTCGTGAGCCTGCTGGACAGCCCAGAATTGTTCATCCAGGTCCGGGTTGCGAAGTGCAACCTCCCACCTGGACGCGTCCTTGATCGCCGAGTCTTCAATTCTTTCACAAGACCAGAGCATGTGTTCGAGCGTGGCTAAAGCACCACAACCTTGTTAATAGGGTTCTGTACACATCTCCGGATAAAACATGTTCAGCCTCCGTGGGCAAGGATAAGTACCAGTCTGTAGTAAGCGTAATGTAAGTGCCTGAGCCCTGTTTAGTTTAGGATGCAGCAAACCGTAAACCCTACGATTAAGAAGGTAATACTTCGTGATTTCATTGTATGTGGAAGGGGAGTCTCTGTGCTCGGGGAGTACCGCCACGCAGTGGCGCGGGGCAGAGCGGAGGGTAAGATCTCGCGCTGCCTTATGAGCGGACTCATTCAGATTCGGAGGGGCTCCCTCAATCATCCCAAGGTGAGCAGGGAACCAACATAAGTAGTGTTGAGAGATCTCACATGTCTGCATAATTTTTAAAGCAACCTTAGCCACAGAGCCCTTCTCAAATGCCCTAACGGCCGACTTTGAATCGCTATATACAAAAGGCCAGCGCCTGTCAACCAGGGCGAGCGCAATAGCCGCTTGCTCCGCGACCTCTGGCCTACCAGTTCGAACGGTAGCAGCGTTGACGACACTGCCCTCATTGTCCACGACAACTATGGTAAACACCTTCCTCTCCTCGTTAAAAGAAGCATCGATGAAGCCAACCTTCTGATTCTCATCACGAATGAGTCTCAGCAGGCAAGCCCCCCTGGCCTTTCTTCTACCCACATTTCGCTCCTGATGCATGTTCCTGATGCCTTGACCTGATACCGCTTGCGGACATTCAAGGGAATACCGACATGAAGCTGCGAAATCTTCTCGTGAGGAACACCTAACTCTCTCAGAATATGCCGACCCGCGCTAGTCGTAGAGAGACGCACCACCTGCGTCCGCTCCTGAGCTTCAGCTATCTCATCGAAGGTATTATGAATTCCCCGCTGGAGAAGTCGGGCGGTGCTGGAGCACATTGGCACTCCCAACACTTTCTTGGTGATCTTCCTAATCTGCGTGCCAAGCTTCTCCTCTGATGGTTTCCACTTGTGCAGGGCCGCCACATAAGTGAAGTGACACAATACAAATGCGTGCATAAGTCTAATCAGACTATCCTCCTTGAACCCCGTCTGTCTGTTGGCCACCCTCTTCACTAGGCGTACCGCATTTTCTGTCTTGGCAATGATCTTCTGGATCGTCAGAGGGAAGAACATTTCTTTCTTGGCATTGTAGCGCATTTCTTGCGCTACAGTGCAGGTGGATGACAATTCTTCTTTTTCATGATGATGATGATGATGGTGACAGCGGCGGCGGCGGTGACGGTGGCATGATGCTGCACGGAAGTCCTGCACGGTGCGGCTTGACGGCTTCGAACGTCTCTAAAATGAAAAAAAAAGATTGATTTCAAATTTTGTGGCGTGGATTTGGGTGGGTACAAGGAGACTAGAAAATGTTTCCTGCGACATGTGGACGGTTGTTTGAATCCGCGCGACTCGAAGAGCGCTCACCTCTTCATACCACACCGATGCACCGTAAGCTACCCTGTCACCGACGCCAACACTACACAACGCGAACGCGAAAGCCGTATTCGAGAGCGGCATCCCTGTGCACTGAACCTATAAGTTGTTCTCACGTCGCTGGCGTGTAAGCCAAGCCAGTGTGGAAGACGTAGTCGTTGGATACGTGTACATCTGTATCGCGCAATCCTAGGCTCACTCCGCTACACACGAGCGCCCACGGTACTGGCAGCCCGCTGGCTCGGTTTTCCGAGGAGCTTACACATACGTGCTTTCACGCAAGCTTTGGCACTTGTCTCAGTTTTGTGGTCGTGTACGATAAAATAAAAGGGAAAAGAGTCCTTACCCTCGTACGCCGACACCTTGTTAGTGCCGAGCCGGTGTTTGCGTGTCGGTGTCTAAACGAAGCTGCGAGAGAGAGTGCCAGGTGCGGGTACAAAACGACGACGGCAATTTCGCTCTCTCTCTCTCTCTCTCTCTCTCTCTCTCAGCGCTTACAGCTAGGTACCTCTGCACCACATCATTATAGCCTTGAGGGTTTGTCTGCGTTTTTCGCAGTTTCGCTGTAAAAGCAAGTTATCGGTGCTAAGTTGCTACATTGTGCTCCTTCCTCGCTGCTAAGTCTATTCTTTTAGACTTCTCTTTGGAAAAAGAAAATGCTCAAATGGGAATGCCCTTAGCACGAGATCTCGCAATCTTGTGCTAAGCACGAGATCGCGAGATTGAATCCCGGCCATGGCGGCCGCATTTCGTTGGGGGCGAAATGCGAAAACACCAGTGTACTTAGATTTAGGTGCACCATAAAGAACCCCAGCTGGTCGAAATCTCCGGAGTCCTCCATTGCGACGTGCCTCATAACCAGAAACTGGTTTGGCACGTAAAACCCCTTCATTTTGTTTTCCTTTTTTCTCTCTAAGCGCTGTACATTTTCGTCGTCACCTACCATCATACCACGATCTCTACGTGCGCTTTGTAAATGGGTGCGAGTGTTTCTTTTGTCATCTCCTACGTCCAGATCATTCTACTACACCTTTTTTTTTGTCTTCCTTGTATGTGTTTATTCATTTCTTTTTTCTCGACTTTCTTTTCCTTCTCTGTGTTATATATCTGTGCTATTGAACTGCGTACTTTCTCTTGCCCAAACCATTCCTTCTTTTTTTTTTTTCCGTGCGAGTGTTCAGTAAGTGTGTGGCGAGTGCTTCCGACGTCCAGAGGAGGTTATCCGCCCAACAACCCAGCCGTACGGACAACGTCTCCACGACGCCGTCCCATTAGGAAATATACGCACTCGGAGCTGCATTCGAAGGCGCTTTTGGAGCCAGTTGCTGCGCCGTTCCAACGCGTCTGTAACGTGTTTCCTCTTCCCTGGCAATGGCCCGACTCTCGCGGAGAGCCGACTGGCTCGCCCCGACTTTCTCGCCTCCGTGGTTGTCCGTGTGTGCTTTGGCGTTCTTTTCCCCTGTAATATTTCATTTCCTTTTTTCTCTTTCTTTTTTTTTTCAGGTGAAGTTTGATCTTTCTTTCTTTCTTTCTTTCTTTCTTTCTTTCTTTCTTTCTTTCTTTCTTTCTTTCTTTCTTTCTTTCTTTCTTTCTATTTCATTTATTTGCTTGAATTTACCAGGAATCCCCGAGCTTCCTCAGAGTTCTTGTTTTGCGGGTAATTTAAAGAAGGAGGGGTAAGAGGAGAAGTCAACAGAGATAGCAAGCATCCGTGCGCAACTTGGGCTTTTCCGGATCGGCCGCTGCACTTTTGATTCATTCGTTAAACTCCGAGGCGATGGACTGTATCTCGCTGGCGTGGTCGGCGTTGGTTCAGCGGCTTTTAGTCCACCTCCCCACTTCATCTTACAGTCTCCATCACTTCTCTCCCCGTCTCTTAGATCTGCGTTCGCTGTATAAGCGCGAGATCAACATCCCTCCCCCGCCCCCCCCCCTCCCCCCCTCGCTTTATTCATTTAGCTTTCGTTCGATTGCCGCTATCCGCGCGATTGCACCGACCATGATATTTCATTCGTTTTGACACTTTCTCTGTCTCTCTTCGAGTATTGGCGTTCCTCTCTCGAGCTTTCGTGCCACGCTTTATCCCTTTCGTGTCCCCGAGAGACCGCTTTACGCATGCGCGCGATTTCGTTGTCAGCAGCAGGCGCTGCGTCGTATTTGGAACGAAAGGCGCTGTGTCTGCGCGCTGGAGGTAAAGTCTACAGCTTAAACGGTGATCATGCTCGCATATATACAGTCACTTGAGACGCGAACGTAGGAGCTTTTAAAAAGAGAAGAGCTCGCATCACCTTTTAATATTATCTTTACTTTATCTTTTCTATTACATGTCTGCGCCTTTTCTCCTAAGCTCCCAACCCGAACAAGTTCGCCCTTATTGATGCTTTTTTCATTTTTGGTCCCAATAACTGCGGCCGCCCTACCCCCCTCCTCTCCTGAAACATATAAGCGATAGAAAAAATAAATTGAAGGTGACGTTAAAACGCGATGCCAGCTCTTCCTTTTTTAAAAGCTCTTACGTTCGCGTCTCAAGAGGCTGGTGAGATTATGTAACGCTGGGCCTTTCCAAACAGGTGCCGTGTTTCAGAGACAGCCCCGCAATCAATTTCAGTGTGATAGGGTGATCAAAAAAAAAAAAAAACAGGGGTAAAGAAAGCATACACTGAAGCAGAAGCGAGGAAAACACAGCAACACGGGAGAAAAACGAGTGTTTTCAATATCACATATGAAAGGGATCCTCTTGTACAGTTAGTTCGGGAACGGAGCATGACCGTAATCAGCGGCCTGTCGGGTTTTATCTTGTCATTTTATTGTGTTCTTGTCCGAACAATATCTCGACTTGTTTTCGTTGCATAGTAATTATAAGACCTTCCTCCGCCTTAACGATGGGCAAATATGATTGAGCGCTGTTCATTGCGAAAGTTCGGTGAGCCTCTCAAGTGGTTCGAAGTTTCAGAAAAGCGCACATTCTCTCCGATTTTTGGGAACTCCTTACTCCAGGTTTGATTGTTTTACAGCGAAGCTGTATATGGCTAAGGTTCCATGTATTTTCATGTTTGTGCGTCAACAATAAAAAAAATGTGAGCGTGGGCTGGGCCGACTCGGGGTGGAGGTGAAGGAAGCTTCAAGCACTCCACCTATAATAATAATAATAATAATAATAATAATAATAATAATAATAATAATAATAATAATAATAATAATAATAATAATAATAATAATAATAAATATGCATTGTCGCAAATCGATTAAAAAATAAATTATGGGGTTTTACGTGCCAGAACCACGTTCGGATTATGAGGCACGCCGTAGTAGAGGACTCCGGAAATTTCGACCACCTGGGGTTCTTTAACGGGCACCTAAATCTAACTACACGTGTGTTTTTGCATTTCGCCCCCATGGGAATGCGGCCGCCGTGGCCGGGATTCGATCCCGCGACCTCGTGCTCAGCAGCCCAAGACCATAGCCACTCAACAACCATGGCGGGTTTCGCAAATCGATGGGTATACTGGAATGATTTGTGAATAGCACATGAACTCAGGAGCAGGAGGCATTTGCATATGTGCAAAGGAGAAAATGTATTACAACCATACACCCTTGACTCGCAAGAGGACAACGCCACCGACTGTGGAGGTCTCTGTGCCGTACAAATGAAAGAGATAGAATTTTGGTGTCACACCTCCAGACACGCCCAAGTGTGATATCGAAATGTTCATGACCACGCACTTTACATGGTTTAGCCGTGATGGCACTATCCCTATGATCATCATTGGATACTTTAATGTGGGAATTTCAAAACCACACAAGAAATGGTTCGCTCAGTTTGTGCTAGAAGAGTTTGGTTTGAAGTCCCACACCAATACAAGTCAGTCGACAACGGTCGCGTATTGATTTAGCTTCGGCCAAGATTCTGTCTAAGGTTGTAACTGAATCAATATTATAGTAATCGCAACAATATCATCACTACCATTACCAAATGATGAAAATGAATACATGTGCCCTTGTCTACTAAACCTGTGTGATGTGGTACAGATTCGCTGGTCATCCACTTTCACAGTGAAATGGCTCCTCTTCTTTTTTCTTTTTTTGGTCTTCACCGCTTTTGGCATTAAAGTATTCTAGTTCGCGCTCTTGATTGGCCTTTGGGCATCAGAGGCTTGTACTAAACCGACCCTCAGAATTGGCGCGTTGTGCAACACTATACAAATGGCTCCATATATCCGGTCAGTGAAGAGAGGCGCACCACGTGATTCTACGTTACCCAAACACGAGAAGCTCAAGAGTGACGAGGGGCGGCAAGGAAAATCTAGCAACGCGAAGCTCAGCTTACTTCGACAATCTTCTTCCATGGTTCTTTCCTAACGTTTTCCATCTATTGATTTTGTCTAACGCCGCTCATTTTGATCCCGCTAGAAATTGTTCCGTTATTTGTCGTTTCAGGTTAAATTCTTCCGAAAGCCGTGCGTTTTAACCTGTAGGGCAGCGTGTCAGAAGGCGCAACTCAAAGAATTATATTTGAAAAACACTCCTTACTGCGTCTTACTGGCGTGCTTAATTAACTAGATGTAACCACTCAGTAAGATCGCTTCGTCATCGCAGGGAACGTGTGCCAGCGTTCTCATATCCGCGTCCTTTGTGCTGTGCCACTTCATGCTCCAATTCTAACGGGCCAAAAAATCACAAAGCACCACGAAATGGCTGGGCTACAGTCAGGGACGATTTCAAAGACTCCGAAACGTGCGTTACCGTTACAACATTTGTTCAGTAGAGTATATATATATATATATATATATATATATATATATATATATATATATATATATATATATATATATATATACACACGTTTGTGCAATATATGCAGTCGCTTCGATGCACATAGAGTGTTTCCAGGCGCATGTCCTTGCAATTTAAGTAACACCAACAAAGAACTTCGTCCTGTAAGCCTCCGAACTTTCCTTTTTTTATTTTCTTGTCATCTTTTTTGCCGTTTATAAGGCGGATACAGCAACTCAAATGCACACTATAACGCTAACGCGTCTTTCAGGGTTCACGTGTGCCGTTTAAATTGCTGCGCGAAGCGTTTCCAGAGGAGAGACTTCTTCTGACGCACGCGAATGACAACAGCGTCGAGACAAATAAGGGGCATCGCAGGTAGTTTTCTCTTTCCTTTCCTTTTCTTTCCTTTTCATTTCTGTCTATTTTTTTTTTCTCGACACTATGCACAAGGACCAGCCTTTCAAGCTGGGTGCGCGCGATCGTTTGAAACGGGCGTTTTAGTTCACTGTCCTTTTTAATAACACTGAATTTTGTTCAAAACGCTGGAGGGAGAGGCGGTGTATCGAACGAAGCGCTTTCGCACGCTGCCAATTGTCCCCCTTCTGGCGTACTAAATCGATCACATATGCCCCTGTAAAGGGTGCTTTGCCTGTATAATAGTGATTTTCTGATGGAGCCGAACGCAATGTTTGCGGTACTGTGCAATTTTTGTATGATCATATTTGCGAAACCGTGAAACACCATCGCAATAGCGAACTATCCTCTTATCTGAGCTTAACTTAATATTTGTCGCAAAACTATATAGAGTGAAATTTTCAGTTTTTTTTAGCCTATTGCGCCGTCTGAGTCCTTGTTTTACGCTGCACCGCTTGCTTCTAATCCCTATCTTCTCCTCATCTCTTTTCATTCCCTAAAGCGTTGAGCCCCTCTCGGTGGTAGTTGTCAGCTTTCTTTCTCCCTGTTTCCTTTGTGTGCTTGTACCTTTCCAAATATAATAATAATAATAATAATAATAATAATAATAATAATAATAATAATAATAATAATAATAATAATAATAATAATAATCGCTATGTCTATTGCAGCAAACCCGGCGCCGTCGCGTTCGCTGTACGTGGTTTTTTTTTTTTGCTTCTGTCCTGTCTTTAATCTGCATTTGCTAGTTTGCAGCAAATGCCGTTGCCACATGAAGTCCACAGCTAGCCGAGTTTGTGCTGCTGTCGCTAACACGTTAAAATAATTTTGAAGATAAACACGAAAAGATCGGGTGGCAGAAGAAGTGGCGCTAAAAGATCCCTATCCCTAAAGAACCTTGCAAAACTATGAATACTTGTCTTGCGAGAAAAAGTTTATTAAGCACAGCAAGGTAGACGAGCGCTATTCGAGCTAAGTGTAAGCAGGCGATACGTGGCGTGGCCTTCTTCGTTTCCCCTTCCCTCTTATATTGCGCTTTATTTCGGAACAGTAATTTAAAAGATTTGCTGGGGCGAGCGAACGAATAAAGCGATGCGCTTACGAGGAAGCACGAGAGACGTCGTCTACCGCCCGCGTCGTAACGCCTAAGATGAATCGAAACTACGTTCTTCCACCGGCCTTTCCCGAAACGCCGCTAGCTTTGAGCCGACTTCGCACCAACCGAGCGGGTTTGTATCCCAAAGAGATCTGAAAAACGTAAGAACACCGACATTAACCAGACGACACTTCAAACTGTCTCATTTTTCTTTTCATTTATTATGTCGTGCACAGCTATAAAAAAAGAAGCACGCAACCACAGCAAAGAAGCAACGGGCCGAGCGGAATAGGGAACAAAGCCACCGGGCCCACCCGTGGCGGAGCAGAGATAAAAGGGCGCATCCGATTGTAAACGATGGTCAGGGATTGGCGGTGGGGCTATATTCGGTGCGCGTTTCTCTATTTTCTTAATCGGTTTGTTCGCTGCCATTGTAGATCCCAAACCGCCCCCCCTCCGACCCCCCCCCCGCACACACACATACACGCACCATGCATTTTTTTTTTTTTTTGTCGTTCGCTCTTTCGGTCGAGTGGCAACGTTACTTCCGGCGTCGCAGACAAATCGCAGCGGCCGGGGGGGGGGGGGGAGCTGCTGTTCTATAGTGGCTTCTGCGAACTGCGCTGCTCGGGGTATACCACGGCTCGAAGAGGACGTTGTAAAAGCGCGGCCTTGGAAGGAAAAAAAATAACGAAGGCAGCAAAGGCAAAGAAACCGAGCCAAACTATAGGCTCCTCGGCGATGGGTGGTGGAGCGAGACAAACAACGTTTCGCGGGGGCGGCGACGTTGCAGTGCGGCGGACGCAAGTATGAACGAGAACGGAACCGCTATTTAATTTCGAATCCCCGACTGGGCTGCTTTCCGGTTCCCTATCTCCCTTTCTTCCTTTCTGTAACCCCCCCCTCTCTCTCTCTTTCGTGATCTATCTGCCCTCGCCTTTGACATCACTCCATCGTTGCCTTGGCGGCTGGCGTCGGCGTTGTCGCGAAGCCGCCTTTCGGAAATAAATACAAAGATAACGCTAGCGAGTAATCGGAATGGGAGAGGAGGAAAGGAGGGAAGTGGAAAGGAAGACAAGCGTGTCATGGCGGGAGAAAGAGCTTCGACTCTCTAAACGAAAGTGGCCGGGGCTTGCTGTTTACGGGGAGACGAGGCTGCGGAGTCAGAATGGCCAAAGCGAGCATACACAACAAACGCGCACGCGTACATTTCCTCTCTTCTTCTTCTTTTCTTTTTCTCTATCTCCCTCTTTTTAGCTCTCCTCCCTTTATCTTCGCCCTTCGTTCTGCTCGGTGACCTCTTTCTGAGCGTGCGGCATTTTTCGAGCCTTATCGGTGCTTTATTTCTGAGCCGCCAGACGGAGATCTGTGTGGAGCGCCTCTGCGCGTCGTCTGGGCTTATTTTTGTCTGTGTGCGTGCGCATCGACTACGCTCCGCTTCCCGCCGTTATTTTGTTGCGCCACGTAGCGCGATGCTTTCTATCTTTCTCTTTCTCTCTATCTCTATTTATTCTTTTTTTTTTCTGTGCGTCAAAGGTGGTAATAATGGCCGTGGGGCGTGGCGGGCCCCACTCGCCGCATCATGCCGCCAGATAAGCGTCGCCAGCTGCATCGAGACAAACGTCTGGGAAGGCGTTGTAAAAGGGGCACGTTTATTACGCCCTTAGGTCGCAATCTAAGGGCTCTCGCCTCGTCGCCCTTCCTCGTCGCTGTCCCGGCTATGCGTATGGACGATGCAGAAAAGGGAGGCGAGGAGCCATTTGCCTCATTTCCGTCTTGTCAGCGCTCTAGTGTTCATTGTTTTGCACGAGTATCTCCTTGTTTGCACGCACCCTCCTGCACAGATGGAGTCGTAATGAAATAGAAAAAAAGCACAACGCTATTTTTTTTATTCCATTCCTTATCATTTGCATTAACGGTGAATGACACGGGGAACTTAACGTCAAACGGTTTGTCATTTCAGCTTTATCTTTGTTCCATATTGATGATTCCCTTCATACAGTTATATATATATATATATATATATATATATATATATATATATATATATATATATATATATATATATATATATATATATATATATGGGGGGGAGAGAGAGAGAGAGAGAAAGGAGGAGTGTGGTAGTAGTAGTTTCCTTTCTATTTCGGTGATTCCCAAATCTATTTGTTTGGCGCCGTCTGTAACTTAATTACAGTCGGATTAGCAATTAAAATGACGGGAACCGAGGCTCTATTTTTGTTGTTTACAACCCCTTGAAGACGACAGACAAGGAATCCCATGAAAGCAATGTACAAATCATAGATAAATGTTCACTAACAACGAACGAAAAGACAACTCGCCGCCGGTTGGAGCCAAGCCCACATCTTGCTCATTACGCGTGCTACGCTGTACCCGTGCACTCTCTTTCGTTGTCTCTACGTGTACGTGTACGCGATCTAGCCGTCGGAGTGTTAACCAGCGCCACTCACAATCATGGTGGTGGATGGAGGCTCACGTGTTTCGGAGTGTTTCATTGAAGCTGCCCTTTTGTTTACGCAACAGTATTGGACAGGCTTATTTATTTATTTATTTATTTATTTATTTATTTATTTATTTATTTATTTATTTATTTATTTATTTATTTATTTATTTATAAAGACATTTCGTCTACGGCAATCGCAGCAGTACTTTTCTATGATAGGTGCCAGCGGGAAGCGCACGAAAGCCCTGTTAGTAAGCGTTCTCCTTAATTTGTTAACTATGTTTGACTAGTTTTGTCAGCTTCCTGGCAAACATTTTGTCGCTGTAACTTTGTCTCTTAAATTGCTCAAGCCCTGCTTTGTTTAAGTTAGTCGTGTAGCTCATCCTTTTATTACTTTACGTAAACTTTCCGAACTGTAACGACATTTGGGGTTTCTCTTAGCAGCACGAGATCAGTGCTGGAAGCCCAGATCGAAAGGAGCGGACACACGCGACGTACGCGGCGAGCAATGATGAAACGCGTAGCGGCTGCATACAACCGCGTCTCATTAAAGGCGCTCAATCAGTACGTGTGTTCAGGCACGGGAATCGCACCTCCGGCTGGCTCACGTCTTATTTATCCGCGACAACGCGTGCGGCAAACTGCAGGCATACGTGGGTTCCTCCGGTGAAGTATTATATGCACGTCTACGTGGTGCGTGTCAGTGCGGGCACTCGCGCGTGTCTACGGCTTCGGAGAAGAGCCCGTAAATTTCGAACACTTGCGCCTAATCATTATGCGTGTACACGTACTACCTGGCGCCTGTCCGACGTATTCGACGTGTTGGCGCGCACAGCTTTACGCGGGCCGAGTACATGCACCGTCGGACCGGAATGAAACGCCAAGGGGAAGGAATCGGCGAAAACACTTCTTACGCATGATTTGTCGGTTGTGTGCAAATACAGACAAACTAGATGTAAACTGCGTAGAACAGTAAAAGTAGTAGTAGTATTAGTAGTAGTAGTAGTAGTAGTAGTAGTAGTAGTAGTAGTAGTAGTAGTAGTAGTAGTAGTAGTAGTAGCAGCAGTAGTAGTAGTTGTAGTAGTAGTAATGCAGCTGGTCCTGTTATGTGAACTGCGGGCGTACCACCGAGTGTGCCGCGCCGCGATTCTAGGACCGTATTCACAAAAAGCTCATTGTGCTACAAGTGCTAGTAAGAAGATATTCCAACCAGTCGTGACGTTGGACATATTATTAGCGAAGATGATGGTCCAATGGCATGGAGTACTTACGAACGAAAAGCTTTTCGGAATTATGCCCCTAGTCTTTCCTCTGTAGCCGCACCTGCAGGTCGGCCAGCTGTTAGGTATTTTTTTTCCTTCACATCTTTTATTTGCTGGGACGTATATTTGACGTTTGTGGAATGCCCGTACCCATTCGGTGGTCTCTTTTCTTATGCTCACGTCATCTCATCCGGTTACACTATCTGTTAGGACTATATATATATATATATATATATATATATATATATATATATATATATATATATATATATATATATATATATATATATATATATATATATATATATATCTGATAAAGTGGCCAGACAGACTCCACGATTCTTCGCCGCTCGCGGTGACACCTGTTTCCGTCGAGCGTCGGTGCCAACGCACGACGATAGGACGCGACCCTCTTGATTGGTCCGGGCGCTTTTGTCGGTATGACAGGCCATTACATAGTTCGACGCCTCTGTCATGTCTTGCAGGCAGGTCGACGAAGTTGGTAGAGGTTTACCGGCGCAGCTGTTCCCGATTACTACGTGCCGTCGCTTTCCGTATCCTATCCCTGGGTCGACTCTGCACCCGAGGGCTTCCTTTCATGTCTTTCTCTCTCACTCTGTCTTCTTCGTTTTCTTCTCGCTCACTTTCTTGTCCATATACTTAGCCAATCACTCTTGTCGCCTCTACTCCGGGTTATCGGATACTTTACCGTCGTCTCGGGAATCCGCCCCATTCTCCTTTTCTCTGACTCGATTCCTGGTCTCTTGCCTCTGGAGTAGGCAATGAGGCAAGGACATGCACTGGAGAACGCCACATCGACATGACGTACTGGCCCGACAACTCAAGCTTGCTTAGCCGCTGGTCTCAACGTTTGCAGACGTCCGGGCAAACCCCCAAGAGAGAACAACGCGTCTCTGGCAATGCAAGCGAGAACGGTTTGGAAGGGCGAGAAAGGCAGGAGAAGACTGAGAAGGTAAATATAAATGGACAGGCGGCAGGGAGGTAATCGAAAAAGGCGGCCTGTCCACCCACGGCCTCCCGCGCACAATGACAAAGATGCGAAGGTGCGCGCGAAGAAGAGAGTTAGCTGTTTCGAGAAAGTGCCGGGAACTTCCCCTTGCCCGTGACAGCAGCGGCCGGGGAATGGGGGCTTCGTTCCTATTAGAAGCGTGCAGCATTGCCCAGCCTGAAGTTCAGGTGAGAGTATCGACGGCCAAGCTCACGAAACGTATAATTATAGAGCGTATTCAGGGGTTCCGTAGCGCAAGACACTGGGGTATTAACAGGCTTACAAGAAAAAGAACGACTGGTGCAATCGTGCAGAAACAAGAAGCAGTTTTACTTACGCCACAAACGAAGAAGCAGACAAGAAAGAGTAACACTATGGATATTCCATTGTCTGGCATTTTCTTTTCTCTCTCTCTCTCTCTCTCTCTCTCTCTCTCTCTCTCTCTCTCTTGTTTTTCTTTTTTTTTTTTCGTGTTTCTGCGATTGGAGAAGTGTCACGCCCACCGAAACTACCCAGCATTGTGCGCGAAATAAGCGGGCAGAAGTTGTCTAGCCGTTTCTCTCTTGACCCATGCCGCTGGTAAAATACATGTAGCCAACCAGCCTGCGGTAAAGCCTCAACCACGGAAACCTTACTCACGCAAGCACGCGTCAGGATTGGAAGTCGCCTTGCCAATGGTGTCGTTGGCTCCCCAGCTACGTTCATTGGCCATAGCGTGAAAACCGTCCAATCGCTCGTCGCTTATCGTCCTCAGATCCGGAGACAGGTCTTTGATATAATGGGTTTTGAAGTCCGTTCTTATTAGCGACAAGTATGTTAGGAGCATGAAAATATTGTTTAACTACAAAGGATAGATGCTGAAAGTTGCATGTTTGTGTACGTCGACAAGGTAGCCATCTCCCCGCGTTTCTTTGCCAAAACACAAAGATGAAGACGCAAAATCGGTTCATTCGTTCGCATGTTGTAGCTGCATCCTGGATTTCTTTGTCAATGTCATATCGTGGTGCTCCAAGCACCTTTAACGGGTGCTTTCCGTAGTCCAGCTGTGAGGACACGTCAGTCTATATCAACTTAATGTAAGTTTTCTTGAGAGCTGACGTCGAGAATATGATGACAAGATGACTTCCATACAGTCCCGCACGCACCTGACAACCCCATAAGCGGAATGGATATATTACGTAATTCGTTTTAAGGTAAATTTGAAAAAAAAAGTGAAGGCAATGTTTATTATAGTTGTGTAACAGGGTTCTCACGAGGATGTACAAACGAAGTCGTTCGTGAACTCGTCATTCCATTGGATGACGCGGGCGCTAGCGTTCCCGACGCTGCACGTTATTAGAGAGAAAAAATACGGACAGGAAGCGAGAGAGTGGCAGAGTTGGATGGGGGCGGCTGGGGGGGGGGGGGGGGGGCATGGCGCTGGTAAAGCCTGTCTTGTCCCGTGGACCATGATAGAAGCGAAGGAACGCGCGCTGATCCTGGTTTTCTCGAGGGGTCTTCCCTCCTTTTGTGCTTCGCATCGCGTGCGTGTCTGAGCAGCTGTTTGTTGGTTATTGGAACTTTCTCTTCTCTCTATTAGTCTGTCAGCTCGGTAAAAGCGGCAGCCTCGCGATATTTTGCTCGCCACACTTCATTCTTTTTTTTCCCCTTCCTTTTCTCACTTATCGTTCTACCTCTTTTCAAGGAAATGCCCACCAGTGCCACGTACCGGGCTTCTCGGGTTTTTCGCCATCCACTATTTTGTGTTTCTACGGGGTAAGGCCGCATTTCTTCTGAGTGCAGCTGCTTTCAGAAAAAAAAAAGGCAAATTAAGCGATGGACGAATACTCGGTGCGGACGTTAATCTAGCGTCCGAGTGTGTATCTCTCCTCTGCGCAGTGAACGCATGCTTGAACTCTTCGTGGACGGCGTCTTATCGTTATTTCTAGGCGCATCCTTTCTTGCCCCGTTCTTGTGTGTTCCGTTCTTGTTCTTGTGTTCGTGCTGGAAAACGCTCTCGTTTGCACGAAGTTGCCTGCTCCGACTTATTACGCGGCGCGCGTTCAGGGCGCGTTTAGGAATCAAGCGCTCGGGCACGGGTAATCGAGAAATGAAAACTGATGTAGACAGAAGAATTTTGTTCAGTTCCGTAGAGCACGTTGCTATGGTGGTACTCGGCTGCAGATGCACAAACCTTACTACAGAAATTGTCAGAGGGAACTTTGCATCTGCGTTTGGTAAACTACCGTTGTATTGACGGCTAGTATGCATGCATTTGTCATGATTCTGTCTTTAGATATTCTTCTGGCGTATTTTGGTTTTTCTCGCTCAATCCTAAATTTCACAGCATTGTTAGTTTTCCAAACATAGCAAGGCAATATGCCCTTCCGCGCGTGCCTAATCGTTGCGAATCGTTCTATTTGTAGCGCGGTATTTTTTTTTTAATATGATCTGTTTGTAGAACCACAAGACGGTTATTAAAAAATTAAAATATGGAGTTTTACATGCCAAAACCACGATCTGTTATGATGCACACCGTAGTGGGAAACACCGGAAATTTGGACCACCTAGTGTTGTTTAACGTGCACCTAAATCTAGTGAATTATGAGGTTTTACGGGCCAAAACCACGATCTGATTATGAGGCACGCCGTAGTGGGGTACTACGGAAATTTGTACCACCTGGGGTTCTTTAACGTGCGCCTAAGTACAAGGGTGGTTTCGCGCCCTCATCGAAATGTGGCCGCCCTGGCCGGGATTCGATCCCACGACCTCGTGCTTAGCAGCCCAACATTATGAAGCGGTCTAAAACTACAAGAATAACGGTTTGACCAAATTCAAGTACGAACCACAATTCCCGCGCTGGCTGAACCGCCATGATTGTAGCACCCGCCGACGCTAGTGCCAGAGTTTTCTTTAACGATTTCTGTGGGAAACTGTCGAAAGGAAATGTAGCGAAAGCGCAGCTAAAGAAGAACGTATACAAAAATCAGTGCACATGCGGCCTACATCGAAGCGCAGCAGATCTCTAATGAGTGGTGCGCCTGAGTGACGTAATTCACGGGACTCTCCACTTACTGCCCCAGGCGAGCGAGACTAGACTTGGCTTCCGATTTCTTCGGTTTTTTTTTTCTCTTTCTTTGCTTGTTTCGTACGTCAGCGGCACCGAAGTTAAGCTCCGCTCAGCCGGAGTTCGAGTATAGTTAGCAATAGTTGCGCAAGAGTGCACCGATGATAGACGACGTACTCGCAGCAGAAAAAAGAAGCGAGATATAGGGGCCTCGTCGACACGGAAAATAAGCGAACACGAACTCGGAACTGCCTTCGCGAAGAAAGCTCCTTGAAAAGTCTGTGAAAGTTTCTCCGCTGGAGGAAGGGGCCGCTCGTATAACAGCATTGCGAATGGCTGCAGTCCTCATCCGCCCCGACTTTTCGCAAACAGGAAGGACTCTATAGCTGCAGATGCATTCCTCGCGAACCACCCCATCTCGCTTCCTCCCCGCCCACCTCCGTTCCTCGTCAAAGGCGGACGGACGCGGCATCATTACCGAAGGCCTCGGCTCTGAGAGCCTCGCCTCTGCCGAGACGGGCTTCCCGTGCCGACTTTCCGAAACGCCCGAGGAAAAACGAGAACTTTGAATATCCCTCTCTGCGGGCTTTGTCCCCTTTGTGCGTTTCTTTTATTATTCGCCTCCGCTTCTCTCTCTCTCTCTCTCTCTCTCTCTCTCTCTCTCTCTCTCTCTCTCTCTCTCTCTCTCTCTCTCTCTCCAGCTCACTGATGTCGACCCGCTCCGAGCAAACGCGTCAGAAGCCGCGAACCGCGTGTGATCGCTTCTGGGCTTAAGCCGTCCCTAATCTGAACCAGGCACTGGCGAGCTGATTATTTTCTTTTGGACGTGCGGCGTGCCTATAGAGGCCATACGGAGGATGTTGCTTGGCTCTCCTCTGTATATGGGCACCCTTATTCAGGACGGAGATCAGAGCTCTCCCGCCTGCACGTTCCTGCTTTCAGAAACTAGAACAACGCTAGAAGCAGAAAACTCCGTTCCCAGGAGTTCAGGGAAAACAAGAAAAAAAGAAGATATCCGAGTACCTGCGCGCGCTAAGCTGGTGTTCTGAAAGTCGGTGAGCTTATTTGTTTGTAGTCTCGATGTATAGGTGGCTTACCTCCCGAGATCGGGTCTGCACGTTCTCGCAGTAAGGCTTGCCTAGGGAGCTCTGTGCGTTGTCTCGGTTCACTCTAAACGACGACCGAAAAATGATGCAAAGCATCATCTTTCATCATCAGCGTCATCATCCAGGGGAATGGTGAAAACAAGTATTTGGCATTTCCACGAGCCACAACTGCACCTTCTGCTGCGCGCCTAATGCCATCTCTACCAAATGATAGGAGAGTTTAGGAGCAACCCATCGATGCCGCACGTCACCGGGCCAACCGTTGAGCAGTGGGAGGCCCCGCTGACAAGTTCGACAAGATCAGCGCCGTTTGGTGACAAGGGCCGAGCTTATGCCGTCGGCTTAACTTTATTTATAAAGTTCATTCCTCCTCGTCATGCGATCCCTGTTGCTTTCCTTGTCAACAGTGTCGTACGATATATTTCGAGCACGTTGTAATCGTCCAGCCAACTTGTGAAAGGACAAAGTTCTTGCACTAAATTTCAGATAAGTCTAATTACCGCATTTAACACTCTAAAACAAGACACGTACGGGTTGCGAGCGGTGCCCTGGTGACGAGCTCCGACCACCTTGGGGTCTTTAATGACGCACCTATAAATTTAAGCACAAGAGGGTTTTTTTTTTTTATGAGCCCCGTCAAAATGCGGCTGCAGCGCCCGGGATTCGAACGCGCGACTTCGTGCTCAGCGGCACAGTGCCATAACCACTCAGCCACCGCGGCCGGTAGCAGTAGTCGTCACCTTGAGCGTTGGGCTCCCACCGATGGCAAGTTGTCGTTCCGCCTACTTTCATTTTCTTTTTTACGTCATTAAACCATGTTAAGCTTATTGTTATTTTAACTGGCAGTCGTAATTAACTTATCATTTTAAACAAACAAACAAAAACTGAATTTCCTGGATTTTTTTCTTCGTTTCTTTGTCTGTTGGGCTTCATGTGGTTGTCGGAAACAAACTCGAAACAAAAGGAGCACCTCGGTTTTCCGCGGTTCCTTTCGCCAATCGCACAGCCGAAGCATTTTCTGGCATACTACATCGAATATTGCATTTGAAGAGAATAGTCGGTTGACGGAAATCAGGCGTTTTTCGCACCCAAGTTCAGTATAAATGCAGGTCATTAGTTTAAGTACAGATCGGATGGCGTGACTGAAACGTAGGCGCACTCTCTAGGAGTTGATATGCTTGACTGATGCAGTCGTGCAAAGTGCAGAATCCTATTACGCCTTCACGCACCGGCACGTTTCTTTGTTTTGTGATAACGCCGTTATCGAGTATTTCACAATGGCAGTCGAATTTCATGCAGATGTAATCAGAATCCATACCGCCTATCACTTGGAAGCGCCCGAGAAAAGCTGAAATGTCAAAAGACGTCCGCCCGCCGAGAACTTCAGCTACAGCGGGGATATCACGCAAGATTTTTCAATCGCTCCCGTGCCTGTACGTTCCATGCGCGTATGTGGGCTTGTGCAATAGTAGTGCTTTTTTTTCTTTTCTTTAGGCTGTTCGCGTATATCGACCGATCGGGTTGCTTTTCTTGCAGCAACCGGCTGGGTTCGGGCCAAGGCGTGCAACTGCTTCAGAAGTGAGAACCGAACTTTTGGAGGGCGGTGCCGCCGTTTGTTTAATGGAATTGATCTCGAACAAACACTTCCCGGATAAATCTCTCTCTCTCTCTCTTTTAACCCTCTTTCGCGTCGGGCGTCACGCTCTCTTTGTGTTATACGCGGCGCCTCATCGGTATTACACGGCCGCACCGTTCTCGGGAGAGTGCCGACTCTAGCGTAAACACGGACAAGCAGTCTGCTACCCGCCAGTGTTTCGCAATATTGGAGCCGCGATCCTTCCTCCTCGCCAAGCGATCGAACGGCGCCGCGCGTTTTTCGTTGGTTTTAAGTTGATGAGTCTGTCTTTGTCTTCGAAGATCGTTCGGTTTCGCTTAAGCCGGGTATTGTTTCCGTGTGTACGCGCACACACACACACACACACACACACACACACACACACACACACACACACACACACACACACACACACACATATATATATATATATATATATATATATATATATATATATATATATATATATATATATATATATATATATATATATATATATATATAGTCTCCGGCTATGTCGGGGGACAAGCTGTGCCCGGACACACCCAAAAACGGAAAATGAAAGCCAAGCTTCCGTTGTTTCCTTATTTTCTTATAGCGCGACCAGGCGTGCCTGATCGTTAAATCCTGTCGCTTAAGTTCGGTCGCCACGTCGTCCGTTTCCTCGCTCTCCGTTCGCGGCGCCCTTCTTTGTTTTCTCGCTTTATTTTGTTTTCCTGTCAAAAAAAAGGTTTCCGCGTTTGCTTTCGCGCCCTAATTTGCTGGAACGCAAATAATGGGCCGCTCGTTGGCGCTATTTGCTTCCGGAAGCGAATTCGTGCCGATGTCGAGTCAGGAAGGATGAGACGCTCTGCACACGGTCCGCTGCTGCATGCGCCTCCCCTGCGAGTTCGTTGGGCGGTGGACGCGGTCCTTCTTCCATGGCGGGCATTCTTAGCGAACATTCCTAAGGAGTCTCCGGGCGTGGGTGTCTGAGCGTACGTGCCGGGCCCTCTCTTTCCTTCTTCACTGCGGCGCCACGCGCTGAGTTCCAGTTTTCGCTTGTCCAGTTCCCGCTCTTTTCTGGGTGCCATTCGCTTTGTTATAGTTAAGCGTGTCGCGTCCGTCGTCCCGACATGCGCACGGCGCGGTTTCTCGGGCAGATCGTGTACTTTTGCTTCACCTCACCAACTGCGCGTAGTGTAGCGAATGCTGTCAGTGGCGTCCGCCAATCGTAAAAAAGTACCAGAAGTACTCCACCGTTCGCCTTTTGATCACGTGCCGGGGACACCGATGGCGCGTAAGATTCCCGGCAACACTTATCTACCGGGCAGTTGAAAGGTTCAGCGTGCGTGCGTGTGTAGACTGATGTGTGCCTTCACCAAACGCAATGCTTCTCCAACCTGCCGAATCGGCAAACAGCTATTTTGTGTTTAAGCTTACTATAAGTAGCAAACCGGTGTGGACACGTGTATGGAGGCAACAATCAATTGAATTGAAATGGCGATCCCGCCTCCTTCCTCCGAGACGCGCAGCCGGGCCTCGTTACCGATTGGCTGTCACGAGCCGCAGCATTCGCTCTACTGCGCGGAGTCTTTAAGACTAAATATAAGGCTGCTTGTTACTTGAGAGCTAAAGGCTGCACTTGGTAAAGGCGCCTTAATATTACAGCGCCCCGCCACATCTCTCACAGCATGAGCTGCCACGTTTCCAGCGCAGCGCCGGCTGCTACGCGGCGCCGACTGCTAGACCCCACGTGATAATCGCCGAATGTGTTCGCGAATACACGGCGTGCTGGGCGCGCTTTGCGCGCGAAGCTTTGTTTGCCGGGTGCGTGATGATGTGGCTGTAGACGATACGGCGTGTGTGCATATTGTGCTGCTTGCAAAGTCTGCATGCGTGGCGCCGCGCGCAGGCAGATTATTACGGCTCATTCGCTTTGTTTGTGCCGCATAAGTTTCACGCAAACTTCTTCGAGGGGACAACTGGCGCTGGCCCGCTGCGGCCGTTCGGCCTCCATGGGGATGTTGGGAACCGCAGACCTAATCAGAGTGATCCGTTTAAGGGATGGCCTAATGCCATTTTGGGGGGAAATGGGTTAAAGGGAAAGAAGATATGTGAATGGCATGCCGCGCTCTGGAAGCTTCGCTTGGGTGGTTCCGCAACGGAATTTATTTCAGAAGCTCGAACTCTCTTTCACTAGCTTCTTCACCCGAATTTGTTCATCAAAGGAATGTATTTTGATCTTTTGAGCACTATATGCTGGTGCGTTAAGTTCTGTGGCTTCTTTTGTTTTGGTTTCTCGGTACCGCCTTCGCTTCCCTACTTTTTCATCAATAGTTTGGCCTTTAACGTCCGTAAACTTCAGAGTGAGTTATTAAGGGCGCCGTTGTACAGGGCTTCGGATGAATTTTCACCACCAGGCATTTTTTCTTTTAAAGTGCACCCAGACCACGGCACGCCTGCGTTGTTGCGTTTCGCCGGAATGCGGCCGCGCCGCGGTCGAGAGCCGAACCCGCGGAGCAGCACGAGCGCCATAGCCAGCGAGCGACCTCGGCAGGTCGCGCGGAATCGTACGTGTCCTCCAGCTCTATACACCCTTTCACGAATGGACGTCGTACGCAGCCATGATAGGCTTTCTATGCAGGTTTTTCACCGAAACTCTATTGTTCAAGTTGACGGCACGTTATGTTATGAAATTATGTTATATGTTATGCTATTACGTTATGAAAGAGAGAGGAAATGGTAAAATTTTTTTTTAATGCGAAAGGATGTGATTCTGAGTAGTCTTACTTCATGGACAGAATGGAATGTAGCGACGTATAGTGGCGAATAGTCACGTAGTCCCTCTAGAGGCGCAAGCCGTCAGCCGAACGGACCTCTTACTTTCATACTTCAGGTCATTCTTACGCGCGCTTCGTTGTCATATTCGTTGGAGCAGCGCATCGTAAACCCGCGTAAAACTGACGCCGCGTTTCCTTTAGGATAATGCTAAACTCTGTTATCTAATGCACTTATTACGCTGTCCTTCGGCTTTAGCTTCGATCAACAGCGAAGGCATGCGCGGCTGCGCTCACGGTTCTCGCCTCGCCACTCCTTCATGACGGTTTGCAACGTTAACTTTCTAGTCTCTTTTTGTTGTTATGTTACCGCATAATGATGTCAGTGCGGCTTCCTTCGACGTCTCCTACAAAGATGCGGTTTCGTCCAGTGTGTCTCTTTTAAAAGGCAAATCTGAGAACCCGTATATGCTTCCTAAAGTCGACACTAACAGCTCGTGGAAGCGAGCCAGCGCTTCGATAGCGAGCATGTTTACGCGGGACAATATGCGAAACTTCGTAAACTTATGTTCTTACGTATACATCTCTCTTTCTTTCTCTGTTTCCTTCTTTTCTTCTTGTTTCTGGATCTCGCACGTCGTAAATTTTCGTCATTTCTGTATCTCGGGAAATTCAAAGGCGGGAGTCGGCCCTGACCGGAACCCCCACGCGGCGATATATAGAGGCGGCTTTCTCACGTCGTTAACCGTGGGGCGCCCGCTTCCTGCGCGTGCCTGCGATCGACCTCCTTTCGCTGCTTCATCTTCTTCACTTGGCATATCATCTCTTTTGGGCCTGCTTCTTCTTCTTCGTCATCGTTTTCTCCCTTTTATCTCCGTGTCTCTTCGACTCAGTCTTCTTTAAGATAAGCGGCCACCATCGCGAGGTCTCTCTCTCTCTCTCTCTCTCTATTGACGATGCTCTCGCGGCTGGCTCGCCCTTTTGTGTCCCCACAACAATGCGTCGATACACTCGTCGTCAGCGGCGGCCATGAAACTCTTTATAGTGCGCATGCGGACGCGCGCGTTCGGGACGTATTTCTTTTCTCTTTCTTTTCCGCATTTTTATTTTTTTGGCAAGGATCTTTCGCCGTTTATCTCCAGTTAGGTGTTTTCTTTTTCTCGTCTAAGTTGCGTATTGCTTTTTATTCGCATTATCTGCGGCATTGTGATGGCCGATCTATATTATCGTTGTCGTCGCTTCACCGAACGCGAATCCTCTAAGTAGAGGATAATAAAAAAATATAATGAAAACGGAAACGCGCAGGGCATCTGAGTCGGAGGGAAATATCGTAAAACTTAGAATGGCGTTCCTTTCGACGCGGAAGTCCCCGTCTCATCTTGCTTCTCATCTTTTTTCTTTCGGGAAAATTTATGCCACGCTACATTTATAAATGTGCATGACATTGCAAGGTCTTTGCCAACAAGGCTTGGCTGCGGCGCGTTGTCCTCGAATGGCTCCAACGATGCGATGTCTCGACCGTTTTCTAGCTGTTAACTAATAAGGGTATACTTACATCGACTAACCTTTTTCTTCTTTAGTTAATAAATGTTGGTTTTTTTTTTCAACACGAGTACGTGAGTAACCTGCAGTACGCCCGAGTGCAGACGGATATAGACGTCACACAGTCCGCTCACAGTGCTTGCAATGTCATCGCATTTTACTACAATTAAGCTCCGATACAATATACCGACACCTCCTGTATGGCGCCGCAGGTGTAACGACCGCTGTGCTGCAGAGTGGCACAACCTCGATGGCTTTCTTTCAAAGCAAACAGTTTTCATCTGCTCTTTCGCTCGTTTTCGTAGTTGGCGACCGTACTTTCACCACCGAATGTCAACACCTGACGTGTCTGACTATAAGAAGAAAAAAATGGCTTCGGTGCGAACGCAATTCTCACAAACTTATGAGTTCCGTATCTATTACGATGTGATATTTGTAACCCTGAGGATAAATATTTCGTCAAATTTCACTCAGTGTCCAGGGCTACTACGGTGGTTAGGTAAATAATAAATGAGCGACAATGCGAAGGTGAAACGTGGCTCCGTCGAAGACGTGCCTCGGTAACATCGTGTAGAGTTGCTCGTGGAAGCAAATAGCCCGGCCGGCTGGTGTTAGGATCGGCCTGCAGGGGTACTGCTCTCAAAGCTATTTCAGCCCGCTGTAGGTGCGTCGACTGATGCGGGGTGGTGGCGCCCTTCAGAGAACCAGCGAGGACAGCGCTAACCAACCATGAACTTACTTCAGAGAACTGCGGACAACCGGCAGCCACCCGGCGGGGGTCAGCTCAGGGGAGTTTTCGAGGGGAGGTAATTGGCGGAACCTCCCCATTCGCTTTTCGAGACACCAGACAATGGATCGCGGCGGAGGCCACTGTGCGAGGTCCGCTCTGGAATTTAGGGGCGCCGGCTGGGGTCGGGCGTGACCACCTGGCTACGGGGACGCAGGACAATGGACACCACGACGACTGCGCTGCAAACGTCGTCTGCCCGCTTAGGGGGCACTGAAACCTGTGTGTGCGTGTGTGTGTTTGTAAAACGTCCCGCAGAGAGGCGGCTTGTTTACGATGTCGTCGAACGTTTTGCCTCACCTAGGGAACACGAAGTGGATATAACCAGCTGTGGTCGGCGGCTAGTGTGTGCTCGTCGTCGTGCTCTGTGCTCGTCAATGTACTCGTGAGCTGTGTGCTCGTTTGCTGTATGCTTCGTCTTGCGCGCTCCACTTGGGAGTCACGCTAGACTGTGTAAATGTATCCCATGTTCAAATGTAAATAGTACTGCAAATGAATCCTGCTCGCCTAGTCCTGTCGCCCCAAGTTCCTCCGATCGTCCTACAAGCCCGACTCCAAATCTTACACTGGCAAATGCAGTCGCGCGAGGGCAATGGGGTCGTCTGATAGTTTAGGTGGAGCGCTCTGGAAGGATCGCCCTGCTCTTCTCCCGCCACCTTCCCCCTCCCCCCGTAGCGGCTGCGGTAAAGGATGTGGTTAAGTGGTTAACTATACCGTTCTCTACGGAATCACGAAGCGAAACAGCAAACGGTACCTAAATATACTCGCTCCAACAGCCATACTCATTTAAGCGTATCATTCTTTCAATAAAGCGAATATCTTTCTAGAAACTTTCGACAGTTCGCTTACACTGACAGTCATTGTCAGTCGCTTGTGCACAGTTTTTATTTTCCTTCTTTTATTTTCTGACCTCTTACTCTGATGAGTAGGGTGAAGCGGCCAAGTGGGAGCGGAGTGTGACGATCGGTTGTGGGTTCACATCAGACATCTGTGCAGCCGTCTCTGTTTATTCTCGCTATGAAATAGTAAAAAGAGAGAAAAGGAAAAGGGGGGGAGTGGTTTTGTAGTGACATTTATGTAGCTTACGAAGCCTTTTCTTTTCGTTCTTCGTCACTTTGCTCCTCCGAAGTGATCCAGCCCACCGAAGAGCTGTGCCGGTTACCGAACCATTCGGAAGAAGACAGATGTCCGCTGCATAGATTTCTTGTTCTTTTATTGAGTGAAGGACGCGCTCACTCCTACGCGGCAAATTGCCGCACATCGTAGAGCCCTGCATTCGCGCTGATACTGTGGGTGCTCCATCTTCGAGAAGCGCGACAGCCCGTAAACAAACAAAACGAGAGAGAGAAAATAAAGGAATGAACTACTCTTTATTCTAATAGTTTTCTTTTTTTGGGCTTACCGGTATTCCGCATTTCTGCAAATTCCCAGCAGCGCAGTGGCTCTTTTGGTAATGCTATACTCGGCAAAGACCAAGAGTTCGCCGCACACCATTCCTTCTTTAGCGGTCAAACTTTCTTTCCTCTAGTTCTACGTTCTCTCTGTCTCTCTCTGTGCTCTAAATTTACTTCGCACGTCGAATCAAATTTCACACCGTTGCGGAAGAGAGACTGAACACTCTTTTCCCCTCGGCTCCCTAGACTCCCGCTTTCCCCTACGGCGATTTCGTAAGCCAGAGAGAAAAGTGGGAGAATGAATCCAAAGCGTTTGTTGCATTGTCCCGTTTTCCTTTCTTTCTCTCTCTCTCTCTTTAACTTTCTTTTGTAAACACTCCGGAAACAGAAAAACGGCCGCAACAGCAGCAGCAGGAGCTCTACCGGGGAGTATCGGACAGCTCAGCTCCTCGGAGAAGAGGATTCTCTTCCTTTTGTCTTAGCCGCCTTTTGTTCTTTCCTAGTCGGAGACTGCGCCCGAAGACGCGTGCCTGCCGTGCCTGCTCGCCCGCCTACTTGCCCGCCCGCCCGTGTGAGCCGCCGTCAAAGGGGCGCAGCACATTTTTTGCCTCGCTCGGAAAGCTTGAAAAATGAAGCGCCGATGGCGGGCAGGCGGCAGCGGCAACAACAAATTCCCTTATCGAAAAGTTTAGCCGCGCGTCCTCGTCCCCTTCTCGGTGGTGTATATAGTTCGTCAGACGCGCTGGTGGCTCTGTGTAGGGGAGGGGGGGAAAGGGGATGCTGCGCTTGCTTGGAATGTTTATCGCGGCACCTCGGCCGTCGTTGCCTCGATGCGGAGAGCTTGTGCAGTGCTCGGTCGGCGTTTACTATACGGCCGAGTGGCTTACGGAGTTGAAGTGCGTCGATGCTGGCCTAGGGAGGTCGTTTTTTTTTTTTTTCTTGTTGTTTTCAGCCGGTCAACGCAGCAGCACTCGAGGTTCTACTGGCGCTGTACTTGACACCTTAAACGAGAAGAAACATTATGGCGACAGTTTGAACTTGTGATCGGTTGCTAGGGAAATTTGACGCCGTCGTAATTAGACGGTCGCAATAGCGCGCGCTATAGCCCCAAAACTTCTCGTTCTTTACTGCATGACGCCTTTTTCACACCTACTGATTGTTAAAGGAGGTTAAATTTTATTGTGATTTTGTTTGTTTGTTTGTTTGTTTGTTTGTTTGTTTGTTTGTTTGTTTGTTTGTTTGTTTGTTTGTCACGCTCACGTTTGAATTCATGTTGATAGCGTGTGCATACGTACGCAGCTGTCGCTGGAGGTGCATCTACTGTCCTGGGAGCGAGAATCGCAATCCGCCCAAAGCCGCTGAAATCGTCCTGGGCACAAACTTACTGGTTAAATCTAAGACAACCGCGCGCATAAGCCTAACTTGAGAACTGCGCCTTTCAGCTTCATGTAACTCTATTACGAGAGAAGTACGCGTTCACTCTACAGTGGCGGTCAGAAAAGGCACTGTGTCAGAGTAACAGCATCCTTATCATGCACATCTAGCACGTCGAATCTAAATTTCCAGTTTCCTCGACCAGGCTCTTTCGACCAGGGGACAGCGCTGAGAATTTTCACTACGTCGGCGACTGCAGTATACATCAACACTGCGATTCCTCGCCTTCGCAGTATTTTCCTACCCTTCTTTCAAGCCCCTGTCCCAGTGCAAGGTAACAATCCGGGTTCAGTTCTGGTTAACTCCACGCCTTGCATATATACTTTGATCTCTCTCTCTCTCTCTCTCTCTCTCTCTCTCTACAAACATCCTATTGTACGACGTAACCGGTGACTCTCCTGGACTCGCAAGCTATATCGTCTTTGTATACCGTCTGCGATGTTGCGGTTTTCTTCCCACAAGTGATTTTTTCTGATGACCTGCACCTCCCCCTCCCCCCTCCAAGCTATTTTTTTCTCTCTCTATCTCTCGTTCTTCTTCCTTCTAGACATTTTTTATTTCATCAGCAGAGGTTTAGTTGAGCAACTGTCCGCAAGTCCTGGGTTCAGTAAAGCCTTTGGCAGAATGCGTACTACGAAAAGTTGGCCTCGTGCTGCGAAGCTGAACGCACGATCTGTGTTCACATTAAGCGCCATGAATCTGGGAAACTTGCCGGCCTGATCGCGGTGTTGCGGAAATGTGTTTAATGACCCTAGCCTCCCCCCTTTTCCACATAAATCTTCCCCGGAATTCAGCTGGTGGCCCGAAGCGAATCACGCTTCTCGCATCGTTGCCCACTGTCGAAAGCTGCGGGCTCGCGAGTAAACTTCTTGCAAGGATCGCGCTCCTTCTAGGTTACTTTGATGCCGCTTGAAGAGTTTAAATAGATGGTACGCGTTGTTAAAAGAAATGTTAAATCGTTTTTTTTTACGAGCACGTTTAGCCGAATTTATGCAAAACTATAGAAGCTATGCGATGCGGAATGTAGCAAAACGTTGCAAAAGCTAAAGGCGCCGGTGTTCTCTGAACATCGCTTTGGAAACTGTAAGGTAACAATCTAAAACAGAACAGCAGGGACACCGTGGCGCTCAAAGTATCGCGGGGTGTTTCTTTGGGCGAGGTTTCAAGACCAACGCTTTTTTTTTTTTATCCAGCTGATTGACCTCAAGAAGTGATCGGTAAATTCATTGGAGATTTCCCTGTGCGCATGTCGGCAGTGCGCCGACGTTGCGCCCACATCATACTCACATGTAGTCTGCTTTGTGCAGACGACATGAGCAGACGACATCAGCTCGCTTTTCTATAGTTTAGTGAAACGTTGACTCAATTCGGATGGCACATTCTGAGAGTTCCTATATAAGTATGGCTAACTTCAGCCGGCGTGAAGTAATGATTCTATTCCAATTATTTTTCCTTATCGCGCTTCGTCAGTTGTCCAAGCGATGTTTCGCTCATGTTATGAACGGGATCGGCCGACGGTGAACGGTTGACCATAAGAAAGTATTGGAATCGAGCGAAAGGAATCGTTACAGTATTCACCATATTATGAAAGCCAGCCTCTCAATCCAAACGAGCTTCGATTGAGAGGCATTTAGTATGGGCACTGCCCATACCGAATGCTTCTTTCACAAGGTAGTAAAAAAGCGATAATGCTGTGTGCGGTTTTGAGAAGGTTGAAGGAGACGAAGAACATTTATTACACTGCAAGGATAATGATACTCGCTGCAAGATGGTTTCTGCGAAGATATATGTTCTGTAGAGGAGGCCACTATCAGTAGATAAAATTCTGGGTACATCAGAACACTTTCAACACAGTCCAGCACACGCGTTAGTACACTTCTTGCAAGAATCGGGAATACCTCGAATGTTGCCGGATTTTGCCATTGTAACTCTGATCACGACACAATATTTTTCTGAGTGACTCATTTTTAAACATTTTCATACATACGTGTTTCCCATATTCACTCATATATTGTCGTGTTCGTGTTGTTACTCTGTTTGCGCGCGTTGTGTTTTCCACCTATGAGGACCGCTGTGTATCCGTCAACATGAACACTCGAATGCTTGTAATGTGCTCAGGAACAATTTGTGTGTGTGTGTGCGTGCGTGCGTGCATGTGTGCGTGCGTGTGTGTGCGTGCGTGTGTGTGTGTGTGTGTGTGTGTGTGTGTGTGTGTGTGTGTGTGTGTGTGTGTGTGTGTGTGTGTGTGTGTGTGTGTGTGTGTGTGTGTGTGTGTGTGTGTGTGTGTGTGTGTGTGTGTGTGTGTGTGTGTGTGTGTGTGTGTGCGTGTGTGGGGGGGGGGACTTCAGATCTCCTGAGACTATAGTCATTTCTCTATACTTTGTGTGGCACTTTTTCGTCTTTTGAGCTTGTCTATCAGTCAAGAGAAGAGGAGTTGCCGGCGCTATCAATGCCTCCTTGCATGCAGTTAAGAACAATAATAAAAGGAAATATCGACCTTGTTTTGTTTCTGTGACATGTGTTTCAGCATTGTTCCAGCATCGGGACCCGTAGTTCTACATAGCCGCACGAAACGAGCTCACGCATGCGGAAAAACGTCACACGCCACAGCAGTACACTGCTTGACATGGCTCTCGTCTTCTTTTTTATGTAACAAGCGATACCTTTCCGCGAAGAAACGCGGGGGGATCTGTGGCAAAAGTAAGGTGCGAGTAGAATCTGATTTGATGTCTCTATACTTAGTAGCCCTTCGAAGCCGCCGAGACGTGGTGGCCTTCCGTTCGGCCGTCCCATATTGGCACACAGGCGTCGCTCGGCACACTTCTTTTTGCACCGGAGGGCGTGTTTGTTTGTGTGCGCGGGCAGTTTGCCGACGCGCCTAGGGCAAGAGGAGGCCCGGCTTGGCAGACGTGCTCACGCTGCCGCTTAGCCCCCCTGGGCAGCGCGAGCACTGCGCGGCCGGATCGAGCGCCGTGATGGATGGGCGACGTCGATTGCGCCTGGACGCCAGAGCCTGGGGCGAGCGCAAGGCCGCAGCGTCCACCAAAGACAAAAGCGCGCAGCGGCTCGCGAGAATACGTGGGGGGGAACGCAGGGGCGGTGGCGAAGAAGGCTTTGGCGCGGCCACCTTTTTGCTCGTTCGTCTAGCTGGTCGTCTTTGGTCCCTTCTTCCCTAAGCTCCTTCGGACGAGCTTTAGTCCCGCCCGCGGGGGAATAAAGGGGAATTCCCGACGAGTAGAGGCCCCGACAGGAACAAGCGTTCGGCCTCGCAAAGCGAAGATGACGGGCGCTCTCGTGCTGGAAACAAGGGAGCCGTGAGGGAGTGTGGGAGAGGAGGAGGGCGCATGGTGCTGGCTTTGGTTCTGCCGTGAGCGACGCTGTTTTGTTTACGAGCGCTGCTGCATCTGCTGGCAAAGAGGAAAGCGGCTTTGCGGAACTACAGGAGACGTACGCGAACGATAAAGCTAAAAGTCTGTTCTGTTCTCTTTTGCGCTGGTGGCGTAGCCTCGGCAGGGTCGAAAGTAAGATGGACGAACTCTGAAACTTGAGCCCTCGTTCTTCTTTCGTTAATTCCTTCCAGCGTCCGCGTCTTGTCGCTTCTATTGCTTTATTATTTTCCTATATCGCACGCACGCATCATTTTTGAACTTACCATCGTGTCAGAGTATCGCAATCAGAGTATCGCAGCTCCGTCTTCTTAACGTCAGTGACGTCTATGAGAAAAATTGCGAGTTAGATGTCCCAGGGAGTGATGAAAAATAAGGACGGTGTGAAGGCGCGTTGAACCGTGTTCGCGATTAGGATGAAATACACAGTATTCTGCAAGGACGTGGTATAGTGTGGTCCAGTAATGCGAAACGTAAGCAGAACACCACCGCCTGCTTGAACCGTAGAATAATATGACATCACTCGAAGCGTTATGTGCTGGTATAACATTACTGTACGTTGCAATGGTGCAACTGTAGTATTGCCCAAGTGCTCACTTTCATTTGAACAGTCCTTCTACGGGTGTTCTTACTTACTTTTTCATTGTTTTCATAGTTAGTTAGTTGATTGGTTGTTGGTTGGTTGGTTGATTAGTTAGTTAGTTAGTTAGTTAGTTTAGTTAGTTAGTTAGTTAGTTGGTTGGTTAGTTAGTTAGTTAGTTAGTTAGTTAGTTAGTTAGTTAGTTAGTTAGTTAGTTAGTTAGTTAGTTAGTTAGTTAGTTAGTTAGTTAGTTAGTTAGTTAGTTAGTTAGTTAGTTAGTTAGTTAGTCTTGCGTAACTCCCAGTCACATTGTTCTGTCTTCCCCGCTTCTCTGATAAGCAGGCAACCACTCGAACGAAAAAGCGACGGGACAATCGAATCATTCGTGTTACCGTTACCCCGGAGAAAGAGTGAAAAAAATAAACGGCGTACTAGACCAAGAAAGGAAGTGTCTTTATCGAGGCAACTAAGAAATAAAAATAAAAAGACAATGAAGAACAGGCGTGACCGTACAAAAAAATAAGAAAGGATAAAATATGTGCGAAGAAAGCCCTGAAAGTACATAAAACTCATGACAGCGCTTATACGCGGCCGACCCGCTTCGAAGCCAGCTCTGATCGATGCCGTGGCTTATAAGACCGAGCAGCGCAGTCCGGTGAGCGGCACAAAAGACGCGAGTTTGTTTGATTTTATCTCTTTCTTTCTCTTTCTCTCTCTCGGAATGCCGAAGCTCACGACGTGACGCTTCGGTATTAGCCTTAAGGGTTGCTCCCGGCGTCTATTTCGCGGCTTTACCATGTTGCTTGCTCTATCCCTTGCTGTTTTCTATTTTGCTGGGCTCCTGTCTCCCCCCCAAAAAAAGTTTTGCGCCGAAAAACTTGGAAGCGAAGAACTCTTCGCGTGAACGTGTGTCTGCGCCTGCTGAGTGTGCTGCGGCGGTTGAGGAGGCCGATTGAGTTCACGTAATGCAATGCTGCTTCCCCCGCATTTTAAATGCACTTAGCGTTGAGCGCATCCGTCCTGTATTTGTAAAGCTTTCGACATCGGGGGTTTGGAAGCGAGATTGTTGTAGAAATAGAAGAGAGGAGAAAGAGAGATAGCACTAGTGGCAGGGAGGTTACTCAGAAACATCGAATCTTTCTTCGCGGCAGCTCAGGGTCCCGATATGTAATACTCTCCTCCCTCAAATATACCTTTTTTATCCGTACTGCATGTCTTTTCGGCGCAGAAAGCACGCAGCAACGAAGAGGGGCGACCTAAAGGCCCTGAGAGTGGCTTCGAAGAAGCAGCAAGTGGATGAAAATGAGCGAAAGAAGAATGCGCTGCATGCTAAGTATATACGAGCGGCCATTAATATTTGTTAGCGGGGGGGGGGGGGGGGGGGCACGATGCGCGTCTGTGAATTGCTTCATTCTTTGGACACTCCGTGAGAGATGGCAAGACCTGAGAGCTGGAGAGCTTTACGTAGAGGCCGCACGTTTGGCGTGAATTGCTCTATACATGAAAAAGATGGGGTACACATTATTCGTACGTGCACAAAGTACACGCGCACAACGTACATGCTCGCGCGTGGTTAGGTTAGGTTAGGTTAGGTTAGGTTGGGTTAGGTTAGGTTAGGTGATCCTGGACACGGGTGTGTCCCAGACGATTAAAAGCGCCAGCGCGTGCGCGTAGCACTGACTCAGATTTTCGCCATATTCTCCGCGGTGGCGCTGTTTGTATATGCTGCTTTCTCCGATGTACCTCTAAAGCGCTGTGCGCCGAGTATTATTTGCCCAGGGGCCTATTTTTGATATGCTTATTTCATTTACTTCTAATAGCCTTGTTTGTAGTCACTCGTTCTCTCGGCTACATGCTGCAAAAAATAAATATAATAATAACAACACTGTGCACAGCAAACACGGCCTGCGTACAACGAAGTTATCCTCCGCGCTCACAAGCGTGGCTTCGCGAACACGTCATTCATTCTCTGCGGCGGGTAAACTTTCCCTCAGGGCTGTGCGCCCCGTGAATTGGTTGTAATGTACGGCAAGAAGAAAAGAAAATGTATGTATAAGCGTTGGAAACGCCGTTGCAAAAAAAAAAAAAAAATATGCAGCGTCGTTGAATGAAAACTCGCAAAGGCGATTTGTGTGCCCGTCACACTTGTTCCGTTCGGTGATGAACAAACAAACTACGAGCAGGCCTGCACACGCATTCAGTGGGCCCGCGGCCCGTACACGTAATGGCCACCGCTTCATAAGCGTACGCTTCCCAGCCGCCCTTCTTTCCCTGCTCCCTCCCGAGTTTGTCACTATGCGCGTTTGCGCGCGTATATGCATGCGTTTCGTGGACGCGGGAGCGCATTTGCTGGAAGGAAAAAAAAAAAAACGACACGCTCGTCGCAGCCGCCCGCACGGGTACCGCGCGCGACCGAAGCCATAGGGGGGGGGGGGGGGGGGGTTACGCCGGCCTGCCTGCTTACGTGCCTCGCTGCTATATCAGCGAGCCGGCGTTGTAGTGCATTGGCTGCCCGTAAGCCTCGGTAACGGTGCAGGGCGGCGTGCGCTCGTCTGGCGGACTCCTTCTCCGTAGTAGCCCCCTCCCCCTTCCTCTTCCTGCTTACGAAGCCAATTACCGGTCGGCTCGCTGTTTCGGTAATTCTCCCGGACCGTCATTAATAGCCTTTCCTGCCACAGCACCCGTCTTACAACTTCCCCGAGCCTGAGCCGCCCCCGAGTGACGGCCCTGCGTATGACACCGAGCGTGCCGTGGACGGCCATGACGACGGTGCTGCCGAGCCGGGCCGGCTGTCGCGGCTATAAAGTGCGCGGCCGGATGGCTCTCTCTCTCTCTCGCTCAGCTCGCTCATATCCTTGCGCGGATGGGCAGCGTCGTATAGCGCAATTGCCATGCAGTGGTGTGGGCGAGCGTGGGAGCTGGATGGGCGCGATTGTCTTTGGCTCGCTGCCATAGCGGCGAATTAGGACACCGTCGGTCGGCGCGCCCACCGCCTCTGTCTTAACTCTCACTTTGCGTTGTTTTCGGTCGCTTCCGCGCGCTCGTTGTTTTGGCCCCGTACGTCCTTTTGCCGTCTCTCTCTCTCTCTCTCTCGTCTGAGGTTGCTGGAACGGGTCGTTCCAAACTTTCTCGGGGTCATTTCGCGAGCTATAACGCGTTGATGTAAAATGACGCTGCTTCTTTCTTTCTTTTTTTCTTTTTTTGTTCCGTATTTATCGAGTGCTTCGTAATCGCGCCAAGGCACGACCTTCTCTTTTCTTGTCACGGAGCCAAGGGGGGGGGGTTGGGGGGGGGGGAGCTAGTAGTTTCATGCCGTCTTTTTCTCTAAATGTGTTGGCAGCCTTAAGCACTGAACATGACGGTGTCTCTTTTTTATCTCCTAGATATTGGCGTTGTTTAGACCCCCTCCCTCTCTCCTTTCTTTCTTTCGTTGTTGTTGAAAACTTGTTCATTCTTTGATCAAATGTTATTACGTATTTATTTGAGGCGTGGGCCGTATTTGTGTAGATGCGAGTCATTACGCATATATTTCCGCCCAATGGCTTTCTATGTATTTTTTTTTACCATAACGCTTCTGTCGCCGAGTGTCGTTGGTTGAGCGTAGCGACGCCATTTGTTATGCGCAAGCATGTGATGTCTTGCATTAAAGACGAAATTCGAGGATTTGTCATACAACGCTGACATTTGGCTATTGCGTTGATCATTAGCAGTGTTTTCAAAGGGGCTGGTCGCTTCATCATTGGAATGAAAAAGAAACAGCGCGACGCAGGGCGAGCGAGTAAAGAGCACAGGACTGAGCGCTGACTATAGCAACCAAACGCTTTATTTGCAGAAGCTCCACATAAAGACATAATTGAAGGTGACATAAAAGAAGGAAAAAGAAGAATAAGCGTTAGCCACGGAGGTAATCCAGTGCTTTTGTTGATAGCGTGGAAGACGCAGAACTGACGCGCGCGTCGCCACTTGTGAATATGCAAAATGCCTCAAAGATACCCCGCGCGCGCTGTTCACTATACCTTCCAATTATTTCGCACTGCTTAAAGATCGGGGTGCAATCACACGTGTCACAGTGGGCAGCCAGCTGGCTGCACGGGTTTCCTTTTAGTGAAGCGGCATGGTCGCGCAGGGGATCATTATAGAGCTTTAGTTTAGGGAACGCAAGCGGCGTGCGCATGCGCAGACACAGACGTAGGGGCCTGCGCATGCGCAGTACTGGGGCCCCTGGTTCTTGCGTACTGAAGCCGCTTGCGTCCCCTAATCTAAAATTCTCTATTACTGCAACTTAATGCTTCTAAACGTCGCTATAGCGGGCAAACGGTAAGGTATATATATATATATATATATATATATGTATATATATATATATATATATATATATATATATATATATATATATATATATATATATATATATATATATATACACACCTTACCGAAAAAGAAAAAAAAACGGAAATTAAAGTGGACGAAAAGATAACTTGTCGCCGGTGGGGAATGAACCCACAACCTCCGCATTACGCGTGCGTTGCACTACCATTTGTGCTTCGGCGACTGCTATCAATCCGTCCACCAACTTGGGTATTTCTGTGGGAGATGCTTATTTTTTTTTCTTTTTGCCCGATGGTGTCACGTAGCACGTGAACTTAGGAGAGCAGGCAGATGGCTAATAAAACACCCGTATGCTACCTAATGGTATCAAGGCTACCAGATTCGAGGCCCTCGATGCTATGAATGAAAAAGAGAAGAAGGGGAACCGAGGGGCTCGGTTTTTGTAAGTGATGCTCACGTAAAGCCAACTGTCACTGAAGCCAAGGAAAGCATAGGGTAAATTAGCTGTCGTTGGAATTGTAATGTGGAAACGCATAGCGGTTCGCCGCAAGTGTTTCCTGGTAAACATTACGGTTGCATAATAAGCTGCAATTGCCCGGAAGCGTCAACTGTGTGGCCGGTCTATATATAGTAACGCGCGTCGCGGCGCTGCCAGTCGATGCGGTGGTGATTTCAGTGAGTTCTGTCGCGCGCTCCGATGGACGAACCTTCGACTTCGACTTTTCGGTCAGTAGCTGCGCCGGGCTCCTTTGCACATCCACGCAAGTACGCGAACGAGGCCGAGGCGTCATCGGGAAGACATCGCAATGCTATCGCGTTCATCCACATGTGGATACCTAAGTGCCTTCGATTTTTATGGTTTCCAACGTTGGGGGCTTGTGTCTCGAGACTGATCGAATATGGCGACGCTTGACTGGTTTAAGCGCAAAAACACTCGGTATTAAGCAAAAATGCATCTTAGTGGTTATTCAGGCAACTCGTAGAAAAACAAATGACGTGCTACTTCAGCGTGTTCCAATTCGTACAGCTCTATCTCTCTGGATGTGTGGTGTTTGCATGGCTGTTAATAATAATAATAATAATAATAATAATAATAATAATAATAATAATAATAATAATAATAATAATAATAATAGCTTTATGCGACGACGAAATAGTCCATCAGTAAGTCAAATAACCAGCTTCGCATCCGAGACGCGATGATACTAAAGATAGACAGAAAAACCTAGGCTTTTCAGTGTTTGAGCTTCGTCATCTTTAAAATAAAACACGAACGTTCCATTGTTGCACTAATTAGCGCTCGTTATTTACTGGCACCTGTGCCGCTGTTGCCTTTGGCTCGTGCACAAGCTGCTCGCCAAGTAGCGCGCACAGAAGTCCGTCTTTCGCGTGTTACTCTACCGAGCGTTTGATTATCTCCTCCCGCCAGCCCGGCTGTCGGCACGGCCGGACTCCTTGCGCTAATGTGGTGTAGCGTGAACGAGGGCCGCCGTGCTGCGCTTCCCTCTGGCCGTCAACGCCGGGCTCTTACACGGATCGCCCGTTTCTCTCTCCCGTCTCGTTTGCAGATGCGGATGAGAGCCGGCCCGCGCTTCCCGAGAGCCTGGAGACCATCCCAAAGGCGGATTATCTCCCGACGCAGCGACATCGCTGGAATACAAATGAGGTACGGCCCGGCCTTTTTTTCCTTCCTTTCTTTCTCCCCATATACCCGGAAAGTGGCGTGCGTCGCCGCCTTCGCCGTCCCTGCCTCCTATGTCATTGCCGTTTTTCTGTACTTATATATATATGTGTAGACAGGCCCTCATTTCCCCTGGCCTCCTCCTCCTCTTCTTCATCTCTTTCCTTCATCGGCGATCACTCTTTCTCCTCGTCGTCGTCGTCGACTGTCTCGACGTAACCCTACGGGCGACAGACAGCACGGGGACTGCGTTGCAGCAGCTGCCCGTACCGGTGCTCAGCCCGAACCTGCCGCGTTTCTCGCCGGTGGCCCGGACAGGCGTATGATGAGCCCGGCTCCAATTTGTCTCGCGCGGCCTGTCTCTGTGTGACGCGCTTATCGCTGCGCGCCGTCGCGGGGTCTGATTGCTCTGTTTTCTTTGATCTAGTCTCTCTCTCTATCTTTCTTTCTTTTTTTCTTTCGTCGCCACTTGTCCTTCGTTTGGCGGGAAGCGAGTATCCCGTAATGAGACTGCCGGGCTTGTTCCCCTTTAATGGGACTCGGACTCGCTCGTTGGCGATTGGCCGGCAAACATGGTCGTGGAAAGGAAGTTGGCTTCCCGTGGACCCATGGAGCTCGGCCACGTGGCTAACGGTCCCAGCTTTTCCTGCTGTACCTCGCCCCCTGAGGAGCGCTCTAACGCTGCGGCGAAGCGCCCAGCGCTAAAAGGGAGCAGGCGCAGGATGGATGACTGCGTTGAGAGTCTTCGCGGCAGTTACTTATCATAGCAGACCACTCGATGCCGCGGCGTCGAGCGGGAAGGAGGGAGAAAGCCGCCGAAGTGTGTGTGGACGGAAATATTGTTGTGTACGCTTCCGACGCGTCCTCAGCAGCGAGCATTTGCTTCCGCATTTCCTCTTACCCAGTAACTATACTGCGCGGAGGACTCCTTTCTTCGTCGGCCGCTCGCTCCTTTACTTGATTAGCCCTTTGGTCGTGCGTGAGAGTCCATCTATCAGACATGGGGAAGAGACAGCTGAGGAAGCCCACAAGTTTGTTTCTGTGACGCAACTTGTGTACGTTGCGCGTGTGTACGTTTTTGTTTGTTTGTTTGTTTGTTTGTTTGTTTGTTTGTTTGTTTGTTTGTTTGTTTGTTTGTTTGTTTGTGTGCGTGTGTTTTTGTACGTGTTTACGCCCGTGCGTTTGTGTCAGCATCATGATCACCTCCGTCATGTTTCCTTCGCAGTATAAGTCACATGAAAGGAGCAAGAAACTGATGATAATGAAGAAAGCATCTGTCTGGACGCAACTGCCGTCGTGCTACCTGCGAATCCGCCATCGTCGTTGTCATGTCGTAGTGATTGTTGTGATAATATCGCCATTCTTTGTCGTAACCTCTTCGTCGTTGTTGTCCCCACTGTCGTTATCATTGTCGTCGACGTTCCAACAACCCCTAATTTCTCTGACACCCGAGGTATTGGTTTGCTCGACCGCGTGCATCTTTTAGCGTGCTGGAAGTACAATTTGGTATCACCTTCCGGCTAGAGTCAAAACCGGCCTTGATCGGGGAGTGATAGGAGTTCTCCAACGCAACTACAAAAGTTAGTTATGCGTAAAGCGTCGAGTTGCCTGCCTTATGCTTTAATTTTTTATAGGATTACAAATGCCGTGTGATAAAGCCATCACGTTCCAGGGGCGACTTTCACGGACATTTAATAACGAAAATAATAACGAATTTGAGAACGCGTTCTTGTGCTGACTAGGCGTTGTCTATGGAACATTCAAGAACGCGTTCTTAAATTAGTTGTTATTTTAGTTATTAAATGTCCGTGCAAGCCGCCCCAGATCTATCCCAAGCCGAATTTTATGCTCTCTGGTAATTGGCTCGCCGCCCTACGAGGTGGCTTAATGGATGTGGCGTTGCGGTGCTAAGCTCGAGTTTGCGCCATCAAATCCCGGGTATGGTGACTGCTCTTCGTCTTCTTCATCATCATCATTATCATCATCATCTTCTTCTTCTTTGTTGTCATATTATTATTATTATTATTATTATTATTATTATTATTATTATTATTATTATTATTATTATTATTATTATTATTATTATTATTATTATTATTATTATTTGTCTGCTGCAGGAGGAACGCCTCTCGCCGCGATCTCCAATTACCCCTGTATTACGCTAGCTGATTCCAACTTGCATCTGCAAATTTCCTAACGTCATCACCCCACCAAGTTTTCTGCCCTCCTCGACTGCGCTTTCTTTCTCTTGGCGCCCATTCTGTAACTCTAATGGTCCACCGGTTATCTACCCTACTCATTACATGGCCTGCCCAGCTCCATTTTTTTTCTCTTAATGTCAACTAGGATATCGGCTGTACCCGTTTGCTCTTCCAAGCTTCGGCCCCATATGTTAGCACCGGTAGAATGCAATGATTGTACACTTTTATTTTCAACAACAGTGGATTCGGTAATGTCTGCCGTATGCACTCCAACCCATTTTTATTCTTCTGTAAATCTCCTTCTCATGTTTAGGATCGCTTGCGATTACTTGACCTATATTATAGAATAGAATTTATTGACAGGAAGGACAGAGAGGTCGACCTGAGCTAGTGCGCTCTAGTCTGTATACTCTGCACTGGGGAAGAGGGAAGGAGAGTGAAAGTACTGGTATGGGTGATGGTGTTAAGAGAAGTTGTGAGTGCCTATGTATGTGAAACAGTTGCCCTGCTAGAGCCGCTCATCTGGCTTGGTGTCCTGCAAAAACTTCAACAGCGCTTTAGTAATTGACCTAGGTAAATGTACGCCTTCACAGACTCTAAAGACTTAATGGCTATCCTGAACTCTTGTTTCCTTGCCAAGCTATTGAACATTATCTTTCTCTTCTGCATATTAATCTACAACCTCACTCTTGCGGTTTGTCAGTTAAGTTTCTCAATCATTTGTTGTAATTCGGTCCAGTGTTGCTGAACAGGACAATGTCACCTGCAAACCGAAGGTTACTGAGATATTCGCCTTTGATCCTTACTCATAAGCCTTTTAATTCTAATAGCTTGAATACTTCTAAGCATGTAGTGAATAGCATTGGAAAGATTGTGTCTTCTTACCTGACCTCTTTCATTAGAGGTAGCGTTTCTACTTTTCTTGTGGAGAACTAAGGTAGCCGTGGAATCTTTGTAGATATTTCGCTAGATATTCACGCATGTATCCTCTACTCCTTTATTACGCAATGCCTCCGTGATTGCTGGAATCTCTACAGAATCAAATGCCTTTTCACAATCTATGAAAGCCATATAGAAAGGTTGGATGTACTCCGCAGATTTATTAAGTAGGTGGTTGATGACAAGGACTTGATCCAACTTGGGTATGTAACATGTTCATTATGCAAGACTTCCCGACTCACGATTTGTATTTATGTGCTTTTTATTTTCCTGTGACATTGTATTTTTGTACGCTTAACAAGCCGTTCATGTTTTTCTTGTTCTTCACTCCTGCTTGGATCCGACTGCGGCCTGTAGTATGTGTAAATTACAAAAAAAAATTATAATATTCCTTCCTGAAGCCAGCCTACTCTCTTGGTTGATATCTGTCAAGTGTAGCCTTGATTCTATCGAAAATTATCTTGACGAATACTTATTACAGACTCAAAGCATGCTAATACGTCTCTACTTATTCAATTATTTGAAGTCTCTTTTCCTGTGGATTAGTAAAACGTTGGCATTTTTCTATATCTCTGCTACACTTAGGCCATAAGGCATGCGTACGGCCTCAAGCTTTCAAACACAATATCTCCTCCATCTTTTATTAAATCGACTGTTATTCCATCTTCTCCTTCGATGAGGCACAAAAGCAAGAACGCCTGTGTGTCCTGCATTGGTTGCACGTTAAACAACCCCAAGTGGTCAAAATCGATCCGCAATCCCCCACTAGAGTAAAGTGTGCCTCATTATCATATAGAGGTTTTGGCACGTAAAACCTCAAAATTTAATTTGTTTTAGCTAACGTGCCATGTACGATAGCACAATCGCATTGTCAATAAGAGCGCTAATTAAGCAATGAATGGATTTATTGATACACTGGCAATGACAGTTCAACATAGAAGTGTAACATAAAACATAAAATAACATAAACAACATAAAAACAACATGAAAAGTGTAATTAGCATGTCTCATTTATTTATCCAACGTTTTAATGTGAAAAAAGAACAGTGCGTCGACGTTTACCAACAGAGTGAACATGTAAATCTTTCCTCGATGTTCAGTTAACCGAAAAGTTAACAGAAAAGTATTGAGCCTACTTTCACGTTTAGTTTTTTTTTTTTTTTTTGTCAATACGCCGCGAATGGTGATATGACTGCAGGCGTCCGAACATGGCCCCGTGTTATCGTCGACTTCAATTTGAACGAGAAGTTCATATAGAAAGCCGCTTCATGCCCTAAAATTAGTCGCCGCGTATAAGTTCTTTAGAAGCGAGATATCGCCTCGGGGTCTGTCTCCTAGGGACCAGGGACGATGAGCTCACGAAGAGACGCGTCGCTTCAGTCGTGCCAGATATGCGTAAATCCCGTCGTGTTGACAGCGATTCCGAAACCCGGCTATAACTTTCGTGAAAGGCAACGATGTAGCAGAGCATATCGTGAGACGCTCGTCTTTGGCCCATTCGCAGTCTTCGATTAATTCGCTCCTCGAATGTCTCGTTTCTGCCTCGGGCTTCTTCGGAGCGCTTTGGTTGCTGACGCCGCGGTATATTAGGCGCGAATGTTTCATTCCAGAGGCGGCGCAGACAGTGAAACAGCCTCGCGGGCTTTGAACTTTCATTCCGGAATAATGACGCCGGTGCGTTTGATCTCTCCGCCCTTTTATCGTCCATTTCGCGTTACATCTTTGAACACAGAAGGGTGCGATGGCCGTGCTCTCTCGCTTTGCGGCGAGGCTGTCTACGACTACCCTCCGGAAAAAAATCGCGGCGGCGAACAGAAAGCGCCTTGCGGCAAAGCCAACTTTCTCGCGAATGTTCTGTAGCTCTCAATCGAATGTAGGTATCGTGAAAAAAATCATACTGAAATTGGCCGCTAAGGCGACTCCATCATTACGCCGAGTTTCATTTGCTTGTCGCATTTAGTTAGTTCACACTCAAGTCGTAAACATTGCGAAATTCCCGTCTTCTGTCAATACGTGGGCATCCACGGAGGGAGTATCCACGGGGTGGTTACCGAAAACGGTTGTAACTCCTGTTTTATCGAAACTATCCCGAAACAAATTGTAACAATCGTCCGCTCTGACGACTGTAACATTACGCGCTGTTTCGTTTACTTTTCCTAATTACGTAGTTCACAGTGAAGTTGTAAATATTGTGGAATTCCCGTCTGCTGTCAATGCATAGGCTTCTGCGGGAGGGAAACGGAGAGGCCCTGGTTTTTGCGCTGGAATGAAACTCTAGTCCTTCCAAGTTTCATTCATCTAATTAACTAGGAAGTTTGCTCAATCGCAAATTACAAACAGACGCGCTTTGTTTCGTGCACTCCTTTGAGCTGCGCCCCGGTCAACGCATGTCGCCGCTCGCGTCGGGGCTCGGTTTAACGGCCACCTGCGTCTAAACGCTGCTTCGTCGCAGCTGCGTCGACGACGCCTGCGTCTTTAGAAAATTAAAAATTAAATTGTGGGGTTTTACGTGCCAAAGCCACTTTCTCATTATGATGCGCGCCGTAGTGGAGGACTCCGGAAATTTCGAACACCTGGAGTTCTTTAACGTGCACCTAAATCAAAGTACACCAGTGTTTTCGCATTTCGCCCCCATCGAAATGCGCCCGCCGTGGCCGGGATTCGACCCCGCGACCTCGTGCTCAGCTGCCCAACACCAGAGCCACTGAGCAACCACGGCGGGTCTGCGTCTTTAGACGGTCTTTATGTAGTCGTGTACAGATTTGACGCTAGCCAAGAACCTAACCGGTGTCGTCACAGAGCCATTGGGGGTGTATCACAGAGACCACGAGACCATCATCATTTGTGTGACAAGATAAAGATAAAATAATGAAAAAAGAGACAACAAATGAGTGTGTATTTCTTTGTGCTTCGCATAAATGACATACACATAATTATATGTTTAGTCACATACCAACAAAACTCTCTATTCATATAATTTATACCACCATAGCAGCTTCGCTAGTCAACCACCTTCACACTGCAGGGTGGCTTGGCTCCTCAATTTCTCTTTCTTTTCTAGAGCGATGTCGTAGGTTACTAAGCAGCACATCGTTTTTTCTGACTGTCAACTCATTCCAAGCTATACGAATCGCTCCTCGGAATCTGTGCGCTTGCATGTTTGCGCTGAGTCATTGAATTCCAGCCTAATTTGAATGTAACCACGATGCAACTTTCGATTTGTGAGCGTGCGCGTGAGTGCGTGCGCGCACGAATTCACGAAACATAAGAGAGCATACTCATTTCTATTTACGGTATACATCGGAGGCGTGGACGGCAGCAACGCCGCTGTACCGACATCTTGCGGTGATTTTTCTCAACCACAAGGCGCCCAAAACATTTTTTTTCGTTGTTGTTTGCTGTTGTTTTGTAGAAACAACGTTTGTTCAAAAGCCGCTATATATTTGTGGTTGCGTTGTTGGCGACATCTTACAGCGGATCTGTCTTGGGCTAAGGTTCCAGCGTTTGCTGATGTGCGTGTGCAAAAAACTGTCATCGTGTGAGCCGAGTTTACGGCTGTGTGAGTCTGTAGGGGACACGACTGGTATAGGCGAACGACGTGCAGATCACCTACAAGTACGACAAGCCGTTCGGCGATCTGAACATCATAATCTGCGGCGATCTGCGAGAACTGCCTGCGGTTCGTGCTAACGAGGTCTTTAGGCGTGCACGCGGTCACAACAAGGTGTTCAGCCCGGAGGTGAAGTGGCATCATCTCTCCTACTTCCCGTCGCGGCAGGTTGTGCGTCAGAAGGACGCCGCGTCCTCGGCAATCCTCACAAAAATCAGGGACGGAAGGGCCCTCCAACCGGAAGAGGTGCGCGTCATCGAGAGTCGGTTTGTCAGCGCCGATCGAGCCTTGGTTGTTTCGCCCGGTGCTGTGCGACTCTTCTACTCCGATAAGGATGTCGATGCTTTCAACACCGATGTAGCCCTACATGGCTTCGGAGACGTACACGAGGCTAGAGCAGTTGATGTGTACCTCGTATACAGGTCCAACGACGAGTGTGTTCGCGCACAGGCCAAGGTGGCCGGTATGACGCATGTCGAAATGGGCAATTTACCCCATAATACTGCCCGCCCGATGCATACCCTACATGGTCACGTTCAGTATCGAGGTGCAGGACGGACTTGTGAACGGTGCCGTCGGTGTACTTCGAGAGATCGAGTGAAGGGAAGGCGGCGCACGCGATGCAGTGCGCATTTGGGTGAAATTTGATGTGCCACATACTGGCCGTCTAGCTCAAATCAAAGGCAAACCCCTCGAGCATGCTGCCCGGAGACGGGGAATCGAGATCGTGGCCGATTGAGGGCCCATCGAGTTGAGTACCTTCACCCGCACCCTGGGTAGAAAGACTGGACTGAGTTGCCGACTAAGGCAGCTTCCGGTGGTTCAAGCTAGTACGGTCACCGTGCAGAGTGGGGACGGAATTATTGTCGCCACCGTATACGCTCATCCCGGAACGTCAGAGAGCGACCTTGAAGATTTTATGATCGACACATTTGGGGGTGGATCCTCCCGGTGGACCCAAATCCCTTCGTCGGTGTGGGCATGACTTTAACGCCGATGTGTCTCGTCCCGGCGGAAAGTGGTTCTTGGCATTTCTCTTGGGAAGGTTTGGCCTTATGTGTTACACCAAGAGCAACCCCTCCACGACGCGCCATCGGTCGCGCATAGAACTAACGTTCGCTAAGAAGATCTCCAGTGTCGTCACAGAGCCTATGGCCGTCTATCGTAGCAACCATTACGCAATAATTACTGTGTCCACGAGATAAACGTTAATACAAATAAACATAAAAATATGCATACTTCTACAATGTTGTTTTAATGTTTTATTTTATTGTATTCATAGTTATATACAGCTCAGCTGGTCATCCACATTCACAGGGTGGAATAGCTCTGAATTTGTTTACTTTAGGGACTAAGTAGCACATAGGCAACCATAGCAATGATAGCCTTCGTTCCAAGATGGCGCCACCAGCACCGCTGCTCACGCTTACGTCACCGGCATTTCGTAAATGGCGTACATATATGAACAACATAAAGCTAGAGAGTCTTAGCTTGTCTGTAAGCGTATTACCCTGCGCGAAATACCGGGTTACCGGAGCCGATGAGAGCAGTAGCGAGACTGGTGGCGACGTTTTGCGGCGCTTTGTCCAACCGCAACGCGTTCTCAACTTTTTTTTTTCTTTGCTGCGTGAAGACATGTGCTCGTCGAACGAGGATAACATCATAAACTGCATATTAGCGATTGCTTCGCTATTGAGGCTTTGCACGAGTGGCTAAGTAGAATATCGTTTTTCGCTATAATGATAGGTGTGACCTGTCTAGTTAAACCCTGCGCCCCAGGATGGTGCCACAGGATGGTGCCACCGACCCGGCTTCTCTCGTCTACATCTGGTAACCCGCGGAAGGTGATATTTACACATACCAGCACTATCTGGATCGTTATAAACGCATCTCATTGGCAGGCTGGCTTTGCTGAATTTGTTCGTTATCGCGATTATCCTGCGTCTGTTACTACGGTTGGCTCAACCGTACAAACTTCTCTTGAGAGCACAGACCCAGAACTCTTAAGTTCACAATGCCTTTCTTTCTTTCTTTCTCTCTTTCTTTCTTTCTTTCTTTCTTTGTTTCTTTCTTTCTTTCTTTCTTTTGAAAGAAGTGGACGCGGAACCGTCCTTCTAAGTGCCACCGGAGGCCGTTCTGCGGCAGTTCGGGCCTACGCCAAAGCCTCATTGCATCGCAGTCTCGGTGAGACGACATCACCATTCACGGCGACGTCGTGCCCGCGCCGCCGCCGTCGTTTGGCCGACGAGGCTTGTCGGCGAGGAGGTGCTGCCGGCCTCACTGGAACGACGTCGTGCACGTCCCAGGAGCCGCCTTTGTGCGCAGGTTCGCTTCTTGAGCACGATCGCGGCTCGCCCGTCCGGTTCCGTTTCCAAGACACGGGGGATAGCGACGTTAGGACGGGCCGTCTTGCCCCCTCTTCATCCCTCTCGTCGCGGCAATTGCCGAGAAGGGAATACCGAGTGACCGCGGTCTCTCTGCGAGAGCCACTTAGGCTGGACGACAGCAGGACAGCGAGAAGAGATCTTCCCGTCAAGACGGAAGAAGGAAAAAAAAAAAACAGGGTTTGGGGAGGGGGAGGTTGCGGGGAGCTTTTCGTATCGGCCTTCTTCTCGTCGATGCTACTCTTCACGTGCATCGAGTCGATCGAGCGATCCTTCCTCCGTCTCGGGTGACTGGTAGCTGTCGTGACTCTTCTCCTGCGATCGAGACGCTCTGGCGTGTTGGCAGCCATAACTTCGTCAAGTCGTTCGGAGTCCCGTATTCCAACGCGTCCGTTTCAGCGTGTAGATTTATCTGCTTGTATAACGCGACATTGCGCCTCGAAATGACAGTTCTCTTAGTTTCCCTTTCCTTTTTTCTTTCAGTTTTCTTTCTTCTTTCTTACTTACGAGACGTGGTGGATTCATATGACCATTTCGCAGAGTAGACACACTATTGGAATGGAACCGTCGTATCAAGCGCTCAATATGGCGTTGTTTTCTGTGTTCTTTTTTTCGTTGAATTCATTGAATTTTTTTTTTTATCTCGCAGTAATGCTTTCTCCCGCGCCTCCTAAGCAGCGTCTTGCCTTAGTTTTGTTTTTGCGCACCAGAAATTGCAATGTTTTCATCTCCGTGTTGCTCGTCTTTGCAGGAACGTCCTCGTGTAGTTTGCGCATTTACCACTTTGCTTCAATTTGATCGTCGGTTTCGGGCAAGCATAGCGGACGCTATGCTTGGGGAGAGGCACCTTCAGTCTCGCAGGCCCCGTTGTATTATTTAGTAGCTCGTCCGTCGTCTCTCGCTTCTCGCTTTCTTCTCTTTTGCGTGCCACGAATGCCGCCGAATTTTCGGCAGAACAGTCCCCGACGTCGCGACTGAACATCAACGCTTCGGGCAACCTGACAACTAGCCACCCTCAGGTCGAATCTACCGGCGGCGGGGGAGTCTGTTACGCCTCACTACGGCCATGACCACTCCTTAGACGTTTACCGCGAGTCAGTCCTGTCATAAGCACGTACACACCCAGGCGACCACGGTGCCCGACATAAACTGTGACGCGCAAACAAAGAGGCTCACTTCGAGGCGACAACAGCGGCCGCCCTCCGTAGAAGCGGTCATTGCCGCAAATATCACTCTACCTGAACCTGACCCTGACAAGCTGAACTAATTCATGAAAGGGGCCCACGTCGAAGGGTATACCGTGGGAACAATGTCGACCTCGGATTCCCAGATTGCTGCACGCTTGCGCCATTGGTGGGGGCGAAAGTGCAACATCATGCGAAGGATATTGCGACTGATTCGACGATTGTGATCGGCCGCGATACAGCCATCAAATTCCGTGGTCTAGTCTTCTAGAGAAGATGATGATATTAAAAGCGGAGACCTTTTGTGCAATGACGGGGTGGTGCAACTGAGACGTTTAATATGCGCCTACACGGAGTGGACTTCAGTATCTGGAGCCACTGTCCATAATGTAAAATAAACCATTTTTCCTTCATTCCTACTAACGGACGTACTCATCCCTGTGACGGGTGGGTTCCTGGCCTAAACACTGTCTCGAGCCGCAACATGATATACTCACTTCAACTTAAAATCACCATCAGTGACTCTCGTTAGTACTAACGTCAACCGGCGCTCCTTCTCGTTTAAACTCACACCCACTCTCGTCTTTCTTCACGCACTAACGCTCTACCTCACGGCTGCGAAATGAGTGGGGAGCAAGTGTGAGTTGGCGGGAAGGGCGAAGAGGGGAGTTGCTCGTGAGTGAGTATGCCAACCTATGCACGTAACACGCAAAAAGGCAACCACTAATAACTCAACCCTGCAACAGTTGTACAACAAACGTTTGTACAACAAACCTGTACATGTACACGTTTCTGTGGGCGAGAGAGTAGTGTGGTATGGCACACTTATGTGCTTCTCCTCCTCGAGAGGCAGCCTCTGTCCTCACCCGACTGAGTGGATCGCTTTCTCTCTGTGCCTGTTCCGTCTCTGTGTACTTTTCTCATCATCCTTTCTTTCTTTCTTTCTTTCTTTCTTCCTTTCTTTCTTCCTTTCTTTCTTTCTTTCTTTCGTTCTTTCTTTCTTCTCTATCTTCTTCTTGTGCTTCTTCAGGATCTTCGTGCCGAGGTCCCCTTCGTGGAGTTTCGTTGCAATGCGCGTAACACGCGCACAGCCAGCACTGCCACCGCCCGTCTGCCCGAGAGTGACGGTGGAGGCCGGTGCGAGGCCGTCTCTTCCATCGGTTATCTGGAAACAGCTGTGGTGACACTCTATGAGGCCCGCAGCTATCGACCCACCGACCATCCAAGCCTCGCGAAGAGAAGATAGTGACGGTGCGCGGGCGATGTGTTGCGCCTGCGTCTTTGCTGGCAGCGGCTCTTTCTTGATCTAAGTAATGGACTTGCGCCGGTTGCGACGTGCGCCGAAGCTCTCTCTCTCTCTCTCTTTCTCTCTCTTCTTCTTCTTCTTCTTTTTTTTTCATTTCTTCTGCGAGGATGCTGCATGTGTCATTTCAACCGGAGGAGTCCTCCCTTTCGTATTTTCGGAGAAGCTCTTTCTTTCTGTGCCTTTGCTTACCTCCCCACCCTTTCTTTTTTATTGTGTTCTACTTCTTTTTATCCGTCGGTTCGGCTGTCTACTTATTAACGCTATATAGTGTCACGCAACAAGTTTGGAGTGGGAGAAAGAAAGTGCTGGATGGAGGGAAGGGGGGAGACATGAAACGGGAAAAAAACAAATGAACGCTCCTAGCCCGTCTTTGTTTCTGTAATAACGACGCCGTTTCAGGTTCGTTGTCTGGGTGTCCCGTTGTGTTCAGCTTTCCTTTCGAGCCTTTTCATGTGCTGCCACTCTGCCCTGCCTTCACGCGTGCCTTCCCTGCCTGCATGTACCGCGCTCCTCCTTCGCGCATGTCTTCCGCTCTCTCTCTCTCTCTCTCCCACTCCCGCGGCGGGAGCTCCTTGTGGCGGTGACAGGATGTCAAAGCCAGCGTTGTAGCTCCGAGCAAACGCCGCGTAATCTGCGTCAGATGGAGGCGTGGCTGTATCTTTCGTTCTATGTTTTCTTTTTTTTTTCCTTCTACTTCCCTGCGCTTGGTTTTTTTTTTGTTTGCGCAGCTGCGATTATAAGAGTGTCGCAGAGCGAGGGGACGACACTGGCGAACGATTCGCACGTAACGCTTAAATAATATGCCGTGGACCACTGCTGCTGCTGCTGCATCCTGCTCGAGTGCTCGGAAGCGCCTCGTCGTACGCGGAAGTATATTTTTGTGCAGTTTTCTGTTTAGTTGCGCGTCATTGTCTTTAACGATAAGGACAGGGCCTTAACCGTTTCTCACGAAGCGCCCCTTGCCCTCTACGCCGGATTCTGTGGAGGCGTCCTGTCCGTATTTCCTGCTACATTGGCGCGGCGCCTACAACTCTGGGGTTGTCATTTCCTTTCTTATTAGTTATCTGACAGACAGACAGCGTTAGTAGTAGCATTACATCACTCGATGAGACGACAACAAGCAAACACCGTTTTTTTTTTTTTTTTTTTTTTTTACGAAATGATGCTGTTTGGAGCGTGAGCAGGGTACGTATTCCAATTTTGATCTCCTCAGCAAAATATGGACTCTTTTTATTTTTGATCCATTGCATAATTTCTTGTATAGAGAATGATAATGATAAAACTAGTTTTATTAAAGGTTCGCTGCAATACCTATTAGTTGGATTGCGAAATCGAAGGTGGGGGAGGGAGGAGGGCTAATGGTGCGTGCCCCTTCGCGCCCTAGGAGCGGCGCGTCCTTGGTGAAGGTCAAAGGGTGCATCCAGAATAACCCTCTATAAGAAAGGCACCGAGTAGAGAGGACGGCCGCCCGACATACAAGCGGCAGAACAGGCAGAAACTTCTTCAACAACGCCCTAAGTTGTTGGCAGTGCATGCACAGGCTAGGGTCAGCCCAACCGTTCAGCATCTCCTCCAGGACTGCAGTGGCCTGCAGAGCAAAAGTGCCGGACCTTTACATCTCCGAATCGCCTCTCTTAAAGAGTGGGTCACACGCAGGAAGACGTGCTTTGCCAGAGCGACGCTGCAATCTCCTTGCGGGAATACGAGCGTTCGACTGACGTCGACGGCCGGACGTTAAGTGAATGCTTTTATTTGTTTTCCTCCCTTCCCTTACCCCTACCCCACTTCCACATTGAGGCTATAGTGCCCTCTGATTGAATAAGGAGAATCAATCAATCAATCAATCAATCAATCAATCAATCAATCAATCAATCAATCAATCAGTCAATCAATCAATCAATCCTTGTGTGATAGCATGTTTAGCTGGCCTATTGGGTGAGGTTTGGCCTGAATCCAGAAGTTAATCTTAAGCTCCTCAGACTGTCATTTCCGATCACTTACGGAGCTGTGAGAATGTGCTCCCAGTCGACCACTGCATGCAACTCACCATGGCTTTTGCACAACGGTGCACGGCGCTCTCCGTGGTTGCTTTGTCTCCTGCTCCGTGTTGTTGCCGAGCTCGAGGCTCGTGCGCGCTCAATTCGCTGCCGCGATATCCTTGACTCTGGTGACTCGACGCACATTAAGAAAACCTTCTTCGAGTGATTGAAATTGTACAGTCGGCCACGAGAGTTTACTGGACACGCTATTCGCGAAGAAGCTGAATTCGCGCGAAACATGAGCACGTAACCTCGAATTCAAAGTTTCACTGTGTAGTAATTAAGCTTTGCGACCTACACAGTGACTGGTTAAATTAGAAGCTTCGTATCGTCAACAGAGCAATTCGCATTAGCCGCGATATCTGTGTCCCGTAGGCTTTTGGGACCGACTGTATACCTGAGCTCTTCTTCAGGGCATCTCTTTCTGTCTGAACACATCTAAGTGACGCGAAACCTCATCACTTAAACCGGTATGAGTCCGCATTTCGAATGACAATCTTGATTTTGTATCTACTTGTATATTTACACATCCTATAGGTATGATGTAGCTATGTGCAAGCATTGCGGTTTTCCTCAACAGAAAGTATTCCGCCTTGCGTGTCACCCTAGGGGACTGTGATGCTGTCGATGAGCCGGTCGTCCTTGTTTCTTCAAAGAATGCAGTAACGGTCATCGGTCTCACTTTATGGAACTCTGTGCGCGAACAGTACTAATGTACATGCCCCTGAGCGCCGAGAAAATCGGTTTACTCGCTAACGAGTGAACTATGCCGCTTAACTAATAGAAGCACTGTACGCCTAGAAACCAGTTTATAACTCCTCTTTAATATAGTGACACCCGCTGCGTTTTCTTTTTGCTTAGTCGTTGAGTCGGGAAAAAAAAAATCTTTTGCGCACGGCCGAACTGTTAAAGCATGTAACGCCAGAAGTATCGCGAGCACCTGAGTCAGCAGTGTCGGTCGCCTGCTCAGTTAAAAGCTGCATACGGGTCGTCTTTCACTAACTTCTTTCGTGCGTCTGTCCTCAAATACTGCTCCGTGACAGGTTAATTGAAACTGATCCGAAAATATCAACCCTCTGTAGTCAAAACCCGTTAGCAACGCGTTGTAAAGACTCAGAGGACGAAGGAAAAAAAAACGAATACAGCATAAACGGCGGCATTTCCGCTGAATGACGGTTGCACTGGAAAGGGGCTCGGTTTGAAAAAGCGGTGGACCATGAAAGAAAAAAAAAAAGAGACACTGTTAGTGCCAGCGCTCAGCGGTAGTACGTCTCCGTGTGAGTTGGGACGTTAATCAAAGTATCGCTCGCCGACGCTGGCAGGGCGATCGGTTTCTCGTTAACGCTGTAACGAACCCCTGCCGCCGCCGCCTCTTCAGTGCGACTGACACCGAAACGAGGGAAAGGTGCGCCGCCGAGGAACACAGGGCACGGTCATTAGTGCTCGCTTTTGTTTCTTGCGCACCCACTTGCGCCGATGCCGTTATATACTTGGCCCGGATTCCTTTGTTTCCGACGTTACCCGGGTATACAGCCTTCTCGATGTCCGATATCGTTTGACTCCGTTTCCGTCGTTAGTTTTGTTTATTTCTGCACTACTTCTAGCTAAGTTCTCAGTTTTCTGCCAGCTCCGCAAAGGCGCACATTTATCTCGAAAAGACACATTTCCGTTTCTCTGGGTCCCGTTTTAGCCTCCCCGCCCCCTTTCTTTTTTTTTTTTTTTTGTTTTCGGGGATCTTTTCCTGCCGCGATCGTTTCAGTCTTCTTTTTTTCCTTGCATCCTACGGCCAGTTTTTATGGTATTCCATCCAGCTCGTGCCAATTTCGTAGCGAGGATGTCTATTATGTCGTTTCTTTATCTGAGCCTTTCTCGAAACTTTTTTATACGGTGCGGCATAGCGTTGGCAATCGCACCCGAGGCGAGATTTAGAATGAGGCGAAACTAAAGTTTTAGACAGCTCTCGTGCCCGGTTACGATCAGCGATGTCGTACAGGGTATCTCGGCGAACGGTTCGTGCGATGTTCGTAAGCCCGAAAGTCTCGTCAGAAATAATCGTCACCGCTGTCACCGTGGTACGTTTATAAAGGTGACAAAACTGTGTTACTGCAGCTGATTACGCACTGGGAATACACTGATATTTCGTTCTTCGGGCTGGTCGCTAGATCGCGACCCGCCCGCCAGTGGACCGTCGCTTTTTATCAGCGCCTTTGCGTTTCTAGTGCGGTGAAGCAGCTGCACCTGAGCACTCTTCGAGAGTGAGCTGTCGAAGATAGGAAAGGCAGGGAGGTTGACCAGACGCACGTACCGTTTGCCAACCTGCAGTGGGAGAGAGAGAGAGGATGTGTGGAATAAAAGAGGGAAAGAAGGGCGGACAGAGAGCTCACTGGTTGCGCGCGTACGTGAAGATACGCAGCAATTTGGGGCTCTAAATGTTTCGAGTTTCCTGCAGAATTAGTGTAACCTATTTGTTATGATAAGTCCTGCGCCCTTATCGCGTTTCATCTCATCGACGTGGTGTTCTCCGACGCTTATTGACACGAGATCGCGTCGGTTTCTAGAGAGCCCACATGAACTAAATCTTCGCGTAACTACAACGTTCGGGGTCTAGAGGGTCCACTACAGCCTGAACGGTCACGTCACATGCTCCTTTTCCTTTATTCTTTTTCTTTTATATACACGCACATCGCACGCCATGCTCGGGAGTGGGCCAAAGTTCGACGCGTCAGGCCCGACCTCGTCGTGGCTTTTCTCCTAATAAGATATTTCCCAGCTGTATGTTTACTTTCCGCAAAACAGGCACCGGGCGTGCGTAACACATTTGGTCGCGCAGCACGGCGTCTCAATCAAAGAGTGCGCGGCTAGTGGGGGGAATACGAAGTAGCTAGCTCTTATTATGTCGTTGTTGTTTTTTTATCAGGCGCGTTAGATCAATGCAGCTCGGCTAGGGCGGCTGGTTAAAGCAATGACAGGAAGGCGATAACTTTACTGCCGAAGAAAAATAGCGCCAGGGCCGCTGAGAATGAGGGACCCCACAAAGCAAGAAAAGGTTGGGAGTTGTTAAGAGGAGCCGAAGGGCGGACGTGTGGCTGGTCGCGACCCTCGGTGTGGAAGGTCCGAACTCTATGCTTCCTTTCCAATCTTCTCGCCCTGCCCACCCAAGAAGCCTGGCTCCTCGGGCGACGATAATGAGCTCCTAGATCCAGATTCTGAGCCTTGTGCCTCCCGTGCGGGACCATCGATTCCAGATAGCCCTGGCAGGCTTATCGTTCTGCTTCTTTCGTTACCTATCTTTATTCGTTCGCTTGTTTCGGGCCCGAGTCTCCTATAGTGTTCACCGTAACGTCTTTGACGCCCACCAGTCCTTCACTTACATTTCCTAATTATTTATTTCAGGGGTACGGCCAGCCTCTGGGGAAGAAGTGCTGACCTTAGGCAGAAGCGCTTGCGAAACATTACTCTGTAAAGAAAAAAAAAACGTAGTGTTCAATCATTCTTGTACTGATAGCACGAACAACCTACAAAGTCGGCAGTACATTCGACTTCGATGTTCTTGGACATAGTAAGTTTAAAAGCATATTTTAGTTGCTCACTGCAACAAAATCAAAACAAAACAAAGGTTTAACGGAACAAAAGGCCCTAGTGTAAGAAAATGAAGAGAAGAGAAAATGACCGTGTGTTATGGTTCTTGTGTATGAGCTTTCGAAACACATCCGGATGTCTTCTTCCATTGCTCTGTCTGACAGCGGGTCGTTCCAGTCTTTATCGCGCGAGGTACGAATGGCCTTACGTAATGGGATGGTGGGACATACCGGCCGTTTCATATTGTTGGGATGATCAAGGCTTGTAATAAAAGAGACAAGGGCTTCTTATTATTTTCTAGCCTTTTCTTTTCGACACTCAGAATACTGTTTTGTGCAGATTTATTTATTTTTATGTTTTGATGGCCTTGCCAACCATCGGGCGCCTCGGATAGGGAACGCGAATATGGTGGTGTGCCCCGGTTTTCGAGTTTGATATGTGACAGCCTTGGCGCACTTTGTCAGACCCTGGAAAGTCGTTCTATAAACGTGTTATAGTCTCGAGAGTCGTACAGCATTGGAACGGCAACGCGCGTGTGGGTGGAACGAGCTTGGCTCTTATGCTCCTGGATGGAACGGCGACGCCTCTTTTTTCCTTCAGGCCATTTTGTGACGGTCTTCTACTGTAACGTCTTTTTTTTTGTACACCCGTGGTTTCATCGCAGCTTTTGACTGTTACTTTCCTTTTGCTACATCTTGGGACAACTTCTGAACCATACCCTCTTGACTGTACGTTTGCGCCCGTGCTTGAAAAATAATGTGACTAGGGGAATCTGTTTCTCGAGAAGGGGCGCCGAGCGTCATACCAGTGCAGGGTCTCTCTCTCTCTCTCTCTCTCTCTCTCTCTCTCTCTCTCTCTCTCTCTCTCTCTCTCTCTCTCTCTCTCTCTCTCTCTCTCTCTCGCTGTCCTTCTCTTCTCTACCGGCTTGCTTTTGTCTTTAGCTCCTGCTTACGCTCGCATACTTTTTTTGTCTATCTCTTTCTCTCACTCTCCTAACGCAGCACACGCGTAATGTTTCGGAAAATATCGCGTTCCCCTCTCTTCATTTTGCCCGACTCCGCTCGCAACATACAATATGGCGACAGACAGTCAGTGAGCGAAAGGTGCCCGTGGGACACGCACGGGCTTCCCCGGCAAATAATGGGCTTTCTGAATCGAGGCGGTGCCGTCGAGCCGTCAGGAAAAATAAGTAAATGAGCCGGAAGAACAAGGAACGACAGAATAAAAGTGTTTCACGCTCGAGCGAGATAAATCGGCTTAGTGCGGAGAACATCCATTCGCGTTCGTTTGCCAGTGTGACCTTGTCTCCGGCATTCGGCAAGCGTATACGAATGCGTTGCTATGGTTGCTGTATACCAGCGGAGGGGATATCCTCTGTCACGGAGTCACCGTTACGGCCACACTGAAGGTGGGAAAACTCGGTATAAGTTCAGGCATTAGTTTCTAATGTACCAAGGGACTCTGCAAAATCGTTACTGGTAGTGATGTACTTTGTACCGCTACAGGCACACTATTTCGCATAGTTTGCGTGTTCCCTCAGTGTGCTGATGCGGCGAAGGAAGTTTCCAGTATAGACCGTCTGGATTTCCAACCTTTATCGGAAGGGGGGGGGGGGGGGAGAGACTTCGGGAGCATAGAGACAAGTTGAACACAAAAATATATATCTGCTCAACTTTCTTCATCTGACACCGGTTTAGACGCTCGTCTTTAGAACATGGGCGGTGTGAATGCGAGTGTTCGAAATGCGCTCACGCGAAATTTATTTCTGTGGCCGCATTACTTAGGCGCGTAATGCGTGTGCAATGCATATGCCTCGTATTTGACAATGCGCATAGAGCTCATTATACATAGCGTCGTATCTACCTCTCCCGTTCCCTGTTTTCTCTGCCTATTTCTTTTAATCTTGTGAGGATAGCAGCCTCGTCACATGCTCTTCCCTGCAACCTCTCTTCCTTTCTCTTCATTACAACCTTCTCATCCTGAGCGGGACACCACATGGTTACGTTGTATTGACAAGCTATATTTCGGCAATAGGCAGGGCTTTCACACTAAGCATGAGAGGACGCTTGGTAAGCCAGACGGCTGGCAACGCCGCCTTGAAGACGCAGCACCGACTCTATGTGACGTCAGTAATTTTCACCTTGGTGGCTTAGCGGCTATGGCGTTGCGCTGCTATAAGCACGAGGTCGCGGGATACAGTCCCGGCCGTATTTCGATGGAGGCAAAATGCAAACAATTAATCCGGAGACCCCCCACTATGGCGTGCTTCATAATCAAATTGGAGTTCTGGCACGTGAAACCCCAGAACTCAATTCAGTTCAGTGATTCCCGCAGCCAGTCCTAGGGTTCTAAATAATTCTAAATTGATGTTGTTAAAAACAAAAGAGAGGTCCACAGTAAGATAGAGGCTTGAAGCGACAAACAGTGGTAGATAAAAGCATGTTGCTGAAACCGACGCTTCTACAAAGGGGCTTTTCGAGTTGCTGCTCTCGCGAAGACCAATCCCCTTGTCGAAACGCCGGCTTCAGTGACATCCCTTCTTCTATCACTGTTTATTACTAAACTGGGGTTCTTTCATGAGCACCCAAAACGTAATGCGCAAACTTAATTGGATTGAGCTCATTTATTTAATGGCTTATTTGTTTTGTCGTCGTCGCTTTTCAGTGTTCTGAACTGCAGAATCATGCCGCAGTAACGGACGAATTACGGTCATCGGCTTCCCATTTCTCACGGCAGAGCAGCATCAGTGTTGTTCGCTGCCTTTCGGGTTTTCCTGCTCCTGTTCGTGAAAGACAGTCACCAAGCGTCTGCAGCAGAACCCTAGTCGTCAGCGAGTGGACAACGGAGTGTTCGAACGCAGTGTACAGACAACGCCTTAAATGTCGGTGCTTCTCTCCAGGAGCCAAAAGGCGCAGCTCCCGTTTCCATCCTCGCTGCTTGCGGCATGGCAGCAGCAACACCCACATCCTCGGTTCGCTGGCTCCTTTTTTGTGCCTCATCGGGCGCGCGCTGCCAGTAAGCCAAGCCCGAGCAGAGCCATCTAGCGTGTGCCGGTCGCTCCTTGTTGCTGCTGGGAGAACGCGAGGGGGGAGGGGCGGGGGGATAATAACGAAGCGGCTGGTTCGAAGCTAAGGAAGCCAACCGGTTGGCCCGGGTCAGAGAAGGGGGTTTTGCGCGCTCTCGCGGCGAAGGCGGCCTCGAGGCAAAGCCCTTGATGGGGCCATTCGGTCGCTCATCGCAAAAGCGATGGCTAACCCCGGAAGAGGCGAAATAAGCAAGCAAGTGCATTGACGCGATAACGCGGCGGCTGCAACACACCCGGCACGTGTACCTTCTTTTCTTCCTGGTGTCTTTCACTTTCTTCCGCTCTGGAGGATCGTCCGGGAGACTTTTATCTGCCAGCTTCTCTGGGGAAGAGAACCTGCACTTTCGTGTTCCGTTTTTCTCTCGGCGCGTATAGTTGGTGGTGTTTGAGCGCGTGAGGCGGCACGCGAGAGCCTCAATGGAAGTCAAGAGCGCGTCCCGAAAAGTTGTTGTATGTAATGGAGAGATTCTCGGCGTATTAACGCGGTGTTGATCGCTCCCTGTTCGACGCCGCCAGGCGGCGGTGTCAGGCGGGAAAGCGGACAGCCAGGGGGAGGCGGATATAGCCGCTTGTCGTCGGCTGAGGCGAGCTGGCAAAGGCGTCCCATTACTGACTGCGAGGCGATTCTGTGAGCGCTCGCTATAATGGAGGCAGAGAAAAAATAGCGATCGCAATCAGAAGGAAGCAATAAGCGCGTCTCTGGAAGAAGGGCGTACAGCGCACCTCGGAAAGAAAGAAAGAAAAAAAAAGAGGCGGGCCCCTGCCTAGGGAGAAGAGTCGACGCAGAGGCTTCGTAATCACGCGCTTGGCGTCTGCGTCCAACGGGAAGCGTGCGCCTTTCATAATCAGACAGCCCCGCTCTCGTCCTCGCCGCTGCCTGCGCGGCTTCGTGTTCGCTTCTTGACTCTGCGTTGCAGGGCCTTCTTTCTTCTGCATTACATGTTTATCGCTCGCGCAAGGTGTTTCCGGGAGCGATTTCGCGTAATTTATATTGTTCGGGCGTTCTTCGAATGCTTGTGTTATATCTCTTTTTTTTTTCAACGAGAGCGCGCTGCAGTTATTGTCAGCCATAACGGCCGTTCCTTTCTTGTTCTGTACCGCCACAGAACAACACATCACGACAGCAGCGCGTTCTTGTTTGCCAGCGACAGGATATTACGCTCTTTCCGTTCAAGTTTTCTCTTTGGAGACTGATGTTGATGTCAGATTTTGTGTTTAGTATCTCTGCGACTCGCGCCTTTGACGTGTCTTTCTTTCCAATCTTTTCTCCGCATTCTTCTGCGCAAAGCTCTTTCTGTTTGACACATGTCGCTAGGAACCCAGTCACTACTATTTACATTCTCTGCAGCATCCCAATCATCGTCACAGCTCCGATCACGAAAAGGAACTGCGTTACATGTAAATCAAGGTAACTTGTTTAATGACAACGTTCTAATTCGCACTTCGCGCTATTTCGATGTTTAGTTACAGTTAATTTTATCGGCGAAAAGGAATGTAGCCTCGAACCAGCTCGCCTCGTCGCTCTCATCTTCGCACTGGTATGTGCGGATTGCCATTTCTCCCAGCGGCAGCTTGGAATGGTAGCGGTGTTACTGCGAATTATTGCGATTTTAACGTGTTCCGCCTGTGATTGCTGTGATGTCAGATGACTCGAGGTCAACAGGCTGCCACCATGCTGTATTTGGACGGAAAAGTAACTTTCGGAAGCGAAGATGAAGTGCATCTTTAGCCATAACGACTCCGTGTAATCCGCAGTTGCGCTTGCAGACAACTGGGACAAGCGTCGGCTTTGGATCGGCAGCATAAACAGAAATGACTTGACGCCATCAGCTTCGTCGCGTGTTTGTTCAGAAGATTTTGTTTTCAGCGAACGCACAGTGACAAACTCAGCAACCATGGCCTAACTGGTATACGAACGAAAGGTGGGCATTCGTGTTAGTCAACCATTGCGAAATGAACGAAGTCAACTATTTCCTCTGCACGACATTAAAGTTATTCTCTTCAAATGTGTTCTAAGATCATCAGGCCTGACCGCCGACGTTCTGGCGGGATTTAACCATGGACGTAGTATCAAAAGAGTACGTGTCGACTAAGAAAATGAAAGGGTGTTCTTTTTGCCCTGTAGCCAAAGCCATGCCTACCGTGTGTCGGCCGCCCCTAGTTCACGTGGACTTCTCCCGTGCTTCCGAATATCGACGGCGAGCTGTCTCGCCGATGTCGCGCATCGCGCGCCTTATTAATTCAGAAATTAAAGTTGCTGTCGCAAGCAGCAGTTCGTTTTTCAGCTCTCTCGATTCGGCGAGGTGCCCTTGCTCATGCGGGCACCACTCGGAACCTCAGAGCGCGCATATTCTTTCAACGCGTCGCACGCTCCCTAGTTGATCAGGACACATTCGTGGCCGCTGTCATCAGGTAGTTTTATTCATTTTAACTGCCCTTCCGGTCTAGTTATTTTACACTTCTTTATTTTACCTGGCACCCATGTTACCTTTATTTTACCTTAGTTTACCTGGCACCCTGGGTGCCAAGTAAACAATGTTTAGAAAATCACACCGTGACAATTTTAGGAGCACGAAAGCTAGCAATACCTGTTTTCTCGGAGCTTTGCGGTTACCTGGATTGGGTTGTACGCTGGTGAGGCACGCCGCATGGCACATGGAGGCATCTTTAATTGTTGTCACCTGAGTGATATTTTAACAGAGTTCAAGGTTTGGCATGCAGTAGTAACACGCTGCACGTATTTCACGTATCTGCAATGTTGAGACTTGACTCGCCTCCTATTTCGATCACGGACAGAACTGGGGCGTCGCCTCTAGGCACATAACCGTTTGATATTGCTGCTATATCGAAGCTCTAAGCTTATTAACGACACGCTAAGATGTTTCTCAATCCTAAAGATTTGTTGAGACCTCTCAGGAAAACGCCAAAACTTGCCACTCGTCGTCAACAGCACGTTCGCCGTGGACCTCGGCTCCAGCGCGATTCCACATGCCAGCAAGGCGCCGGATGACAGAAGGCGCTGTGATCGCAAAATGGCGGCGACGTCAATAAAACGGTCTACAGACAAAGAAAACATTGGGAAAGTGAATGAAGTTCTGGCGCAGTTCTCCTTCTTGTCAGAAAAAAAAAAACAGGAAAGCTTGTCGCAGTTTTCCTGCTCACCAGGGCGGGTGAAGTTGGCCCTGTACAGCCGTTTCACTTGTGATAGCCGCGACCGTTAACTTGCGGTAGTATGACCTCTGGTAGTGTGGCTCGTGGTAGTATGACGCGTGTATGGGTGCAAGCTACAGCTAAGCAAACGAATTTAAATGGCGCGTAAAGGTGGTGGTGCCTCCACTCCTTGGTGCGTTATGATGCAGCCCGCAGTTTACAGCGACGCGGGCGTTACACACGAGCGGCGAGAGCGATGCGTCACCACGGCAGCCCGGCAAAGTTGGGTTTTGCCTAAGCGAGCGTCAAACACGCTGTGAGTGGTCGAGCAGACGAAGTTCTCCAGTCTTCTTCCACTCGACAGCATCGTTAGCTCGCGCTTGCTGCGTGTGTATCTCCGTTATTTTTTGGCGGGTACTCTTTGTCGTTGTTGATCGGTTTCCTTCGTCTTCCCTCTTCCGGCCTTGCTTCCTCGCCGTTTCCATGTGCGTGGTGCAGTGAGCGAGGGCCTTCACCCCAGACTGGCGACAGCAGCTTATTTCACCCCTCCCCCATCTCTCTCTCCCGTCCGAGGCAGCAGGCAGTGATGGAGGCGCGTTATTGTATTTACGCCGCAGCTGTGCTCAATGTGCCGTAAAAAGGAAGGCCATGTCCAGCTTTTACGTCTTCCGGTTCACTGGCCGATGTTGTTGCTGCTAGTCGGGCCCCTCTATCCGCCGCGGTCGCGCGCGCGTATTTGTGTTTGTGTAGCTAAACATACATACATACATACATACATACATACATACATACATACATACATACATACATACATACATACATACATACATACATACATACATACATACATACATACATACATACATACATACATACATACATACATACATACATACATACATACATACATACATACATACATACATACATACATACATACATACATCATCTACATAACGCATGTTTGTATGTAGTATTTTTCTCTTCGCCATTTTTTTCTTGTTTAGGGTGCGCATAGAACTTTCGTGTGGAACTGCGGGAGGAACGTCGACGGACAACGACTGTCCTCCCGGAGTTGCACTCGAAAGTGGAAAGCTATGTTTTTGTTAATAGCGCATCCACAGGGCTGTCAGGTCTACTTTAGGCTAACCAGGCTGGTCTTGTGTAGTGTAGGCGACACATTAGAACATTAAATCGAACCCAGTGCATTTAATTCACATTAATGCGTTATGATGAGCAAGAAAAGCCTTCTTGGTAGAAGGTTACACAGAAAGTAATCTTGCACATCGGGCCCTTTTTCGAAAACCGATCGATCAGTGTGTCATATTCTTCCTTCTTCTCATCATCCTCCTCTTAGTTTTCGTCGTCGTCATCATCATCATCATCATCATCATCATCATCATTGTGTATGGGCTCAGAAAAGTAGTGCTCCCTTTCCTGTTGAGAAAGACGAAATAAACAAGTGGAGCGTGTTGATTGGCTGAGCTATGAAGACATCTAAGTCTCAGGTTATAAGTTGTAAAGCACGTGCATCTATAATGCCAGCAACTCTTTTCTTCTTTTCTTACGTGTGCGTGGGAAGAACTTTGCCTTTGCAATTCAAAAGCATATCAGGTGCGAGACAAGAAAATGGGGCGTGAGACTGAAACGGTTCTGTTCGGTGCTGTATGGTCCCACAGCTGTACAAAAGCGAAAATGGCTCGTCGAAGAATGTCTGTGTCGTAGCTGAATTTTTTTGTGTCGCGCCTAAATCCTTGCGGTGTCCTAGCAGTTTCTAAACTTTGGTTGATGGGAAAAAAAAGAAAAGAAAAGGTGGTGATGGGATGATGACGCAGTTTAAGTAAAAGCATGGGGTAGTCCTGATCGATGGGCGACAAAACAAAGCAGGAATTCGAGCACGATTCCTGTTTTTCAAGTAACACCAAATACACATGGTAAATCTTATAGCAACGAGCAATCGCCTACGCGAGGTCGTAGTTTTCGTGTCAGAGCGGTGAAAGCATATGCGCAAGCTCGCGGAACCTTCTTTTTCTTTTCTTCTTTTTTTTTGCGATTCCTCTGCTGTTGCACTCTAAATCTGGCTGAAAGCGGCGAACTCGCGTGACGGTTCTTCCTTCTGCGTTTTCTTCTTTTTCTTTTCTTTTTGTTTCCTTTTTTTGTGTCTCTAACGTAGTGACAAAGTACAAGCGCACGTGCTCGTAAACAACGCAGTAGAGAGAATTGCCTTCCCCTCTGGTCACCTAGCAGGTCTGAGCGGTTGTTCATTTGTTTCCTTTGCTTCTTCTTCCTTGGTTCTTTGTTCCTTCGATTTGTCGTCGTCGTCATCGCAAGCGAAGGAAACGCGTGAAGTGTCCGGCGCAGATATGTCGACAACACGCTATCTGTGCGCGATGAGCAATCGACTTTCGTTTTCCCGCTCCTTGTCTTCGATCCGTGCGCTCACCATCTGTTTCGGCATGGCTGACAGCTCCTGTCGCCATCTAGGGTGGGCATTTACTTATCTTTATTTTATTTTTCCTACTTCATTTGCTTATCCTTTTTTTCTTTTTGCCACCTGTGCCCATCTCGTTCTATATGCGTGCCCGTATGTCGCTCGAATCAGGGTAAAATGAGACACACGTCTGCATGTACAACAACACGGGTTAAATATGGGTGGGGAGGGCCGAGGGGGTGTCGGGTGCTCGTGCTTCGTTTGGTGCTGCAATTTTGAACTGAATAGTTGCGATTGCCGAATATAAAACAATTCAATAACACCAGGCAAATAGAAAATCTTGACGAAGCAACGCGAGCGCTAATTTAGCCCTGTTCTTGTTTCGCCTTGTTCTCTGTCCTGTGTACTGCGTTGTTTTGTGCTTGACAATTACCACACTAACTTCGCTGCACTTCTACACTTCGTAATATGAATTTCCATTTCTGCAATAAAGCTTTGACTGGAGCTAGTTGGTGTGGCATCGTTCTGCTTGCTGCGCTATACTGTTTATACGAAGGACAAAAACTGTGTGCCTGTCTCGTTTATGTCCTTCGTGTAGACAGTACAGCGCAGCAAGCAGAACGATTCATTTCTGCCCCGAAGGACTTTCCTCGTGCAACTTTCTAAGCTGCGCCTTTTTTGGCCATTTGCGTTCTTTAATTGGTCTTGGTTTCTCGATTTTGAGTGTGTGTGTGTGTGTGTGTGTGTGTGTGTGTGTGTGTGCGTGTGCGTGTGTGTGTGTGTGTGTGTGTGTGTGTGTGTGTGTGTGTGTGTGTGTGTGTGTGTGTGTGTGTGTGTGTGTGTGTTTGCGTGTGCGTGTGCGCGCGCGCGTAAGGATTGTTTTGCGCCTACTCATCCACCTATGTCGGAGAGGCAGCACTCGTCTGCGTTCTGCGTACTGCTCGTACATAATCCAAAAGTTGGCGCTTTAGAAGAGTTGGGGGGGGGGGGGAGTGAGGGCTCCACGCTTTGCGTAAGCAAGTATTGGGGTCCTTAGTCCATGGTCGCATGGGATCGTGTGGGCCGGGGGGGGGGGGGGGAGAGGGGGGTGTCTGTGCTCTTTACCGGTTTACGAAACCATTGTCCTGCAAAACGCTGTGCAGAAGACGAAGACTTTCCGAATATTTATTTAACCACTCATCAAAAGAATTGCATCGCATAAACTTCAATAGGTGCGTAAGATCCACGTAATGTTGCTTTCTTTTTTGCACATGTAGTGCTTATTCAAGCGCTTATCTATGTGTGTTTTGCGTTCCTCGTCTCCATTCGCTGTGTTTAGTTTTCCTTGTATTGCTTGTATTTCTTGGCAGGCGCTGAAGACGGGAGTCACACAGTTTTCCGTGAAGTCATAACCAGAATAGAATTAAGAGGGTGTATGGGCTCAAACTACGTTTCTGTAATACAGTGCGTGACTAAGCGGAGATGTTTAAGGCGCGTTTAGATGTCCAGTTGAAGGAATTTGAGGTATAATAAAATGGGAACACCTTTTTGTTTTTCTTGCACGGTACCATATGTGAATTCGGCTTACATTAAACCCTGTGTGTCTTGTTTTCCGCTCATTGCACAGACCTTTAGGCGGCTCTTGATTCTGCAGAGCCCATCTGTACAGAAAGTGTACCATTATATTAAATGTACTCAACATTTCGTTTATGAGTTTTCTTCAGAACTTCGAGCGCATAGTTATCTCAAAAATTGTATGTTATGAAATAATATTCGTTAGTCTGCGTTTTTCCTGCAAGTGCAACTTGCTACACTCACTTCGAAAAGAAAATGTATCACCCACTTATCTCAGATTTCTGTAAACTAATGCCGTTGTGCCGAAATTTCGCAAAGAAAGTTAATATTTTTTAAGGAGTGGCAGTATCGCTATCAATGTCGCTCTCGATACCAAAGACGTCCACTCGAAACGAAATCTGAGCGCTGTTCGCATCGTAACCTCGCACTCTCTCAACTCGCATTTCCCATCTATCAGGACGGGGTACGGTTCGCGATCAAATGCTCAGTATTAAACTGCCGCTTTCTTTTTCTCCTCGGTCCTTTCGTCTTTGACAATAGTTTTGCGTTAAACACTTGGATCTCCTTTTTCTGGCATTGCGTCTTTCTCTTCTCTTCCTTCTTTCTTTATAGTTCTTTTTTCATTCAACTATCTAGCAGGGGCTGTCATATTCCCGTCTGATGTTTTCAAAGCTCGCAGCTGTCGCCTTTCGTCCCGATCATGAGCTCGTATTCGAAAACTTCTCCACCTAACTGTTCTTTTTTCTATTTTTCTGTGAGTGTCTTCTTCTCTCATAGATAACTGTCTTATTGTGAAACGGCATTTACCATCGTAATATGAGTAATATTTCTTCTTTATGCCTGGAGAGTAATAGTTCAGTCGATGTCTTTCTTGGTCTATGATGGCGAGCGCATCATATAGGATGGAAACGACACGCTTCTTCGTCCACATTATTGCAGTCACTCTGAGAAATTTTAGCGTCGCCACTTCCGTGCAAGACGTGTTTCCTTCATAGCCGATTATCAATCTTGAACGATTGTGTACATAAAAATTTCCGCTAACTGTGTCGGCGGGAAAAAGAAGGAACTAAACGGCCACCCAACATTCACAAAAAACGACCAAAAGAAACCACTTCTGGCAAGGAATTTGCTGCCTGCGCTGGCTCTAATGTTCATTTCACAAACTAGTAAAGTAACTCGAGGAATAAATAATTGGCTTAGTTTAATTTCTACAAGATCGTGAAGTTGAAGTCTATGAGTAAGGTGCGGGGAACGTTTACTAATGTACTTGTTTTATTTGTTTCTTGATTCTTGTCCCCTTTTCTTTTTTTCTATTTTTTCTGGTGACAATTGAATTCACGAGAGCAGCATCACATCACTGAAACGCTAATTAATAGTTAACAATTTCTTTGATCTTCCTTTCACTCAAGCTTTTAGAAAATCGAAGTTTTCGGGCGGTTGAACTATCGATTGTCGATTAAGTTAGTTTCCATTGACCAAATTAGTTTGCTAGGTCTAGCCTAAGCGAATTCTTTTGACACATCCTAACGAATGAAATTCATAGGTTTGAGCTTGGCCCTCTTGGGGGATAAATTAATCGATACTGTAAATATTTCAAAATGTATTTTGTTATAGTGTACCTCTCTGAATCGGCGAATAAGAAATATAAACTACTCGCAGAGTACTGGGGTATGCTTGGGAGACAACCGGTTCCTCTAAAATATCGAACCCCTTCGTATTGTATAGGAGCCGGGGTCGGGCATGTAAAACGGGAAAGCTGGCCCATGCCATCGTCCGACTCATCCACGCCAAGGACGTTGTTGAAAGGAGGAACAGGTTCTCATCGAGGACGAGAAGTAACTGTTTTTATTTACGATATCTGCATGAGGAGTAGAGAACGTTACGAATCATCTGTCTTGCAGGACTGAATTGAAGGACACCCTGAGGAGCCGAAAGAGTCGAAAGAGGAGCCGGAGTCCCCTCTATCCTCCCTAGATCCCTAGTCGAGGGAAATCTTCCGTCACACCTTCGTCGACTCGGAGCGTCCAATGTCGTCGAATGACCTGTCTTTGAGGGCAATGGTTCACATATTCACTCCCGCGCCTTTTTTTCACTGAACACACCGAAAGGAGGGAAGATTTGTAGACAGGTATTGTCACGCTTGACTTAAACTGGCGCGTCTTGGTTACTGGGATGACCCAGCAATTAGCTGTAGCGTCTGTCAAACGACGTTGACGGCTAACAGTGGCCGTGAGGAAACGGCATAGAACGCCCTTTTCTAGGAGTTTTTTTGCTCCCATCGTCCAGGCAAGAAAGCCTTATCAATCTCTGCCCAATGTAATGCAGACCTAAGAGATGCTCAGGGCTGGCCCATATATTTTACCTACGCATGACCAGTAGGACATATAACGTACCTAAACTCCCTCTGTTCGTCTGCTGCTTGAAGTGTTTGAAAGTAGATACGAAGTTTCCGAAGTGTCGTCGTTGATCTCTTCAGTGCACGTCTTATTGTGTTAGCAAGTTCCTCGTTTTATAGCGTAATGAGGATCTCTGATAACGAGAAAACCTTAATTATTGAACACGAAATGACAGCTTACAGTCCCATGGTTTTCAGCAACAAAGATTGACTTCTTCGTAAAAGCCCACACCTATCCAGCGCACACTATCTCCTCATATTTCCGAGAGACAATGTTTTTTTTTTTCTCATGCAGCCGCTTTCTATCGGCACTCTGTTTCCTTTTCGAACTGTTTTAGAAACGTTAATCACTTTGTTCTCGTTGCAAACGAGGCCTTATTCTCTCTTTTTTCTCCACCCAACTAGGGAACTTGAGCGAGGTCAACATTGTTTCAATTATGTCGCGCACATCCCCGCAGTATAGCGTGATTGATCGCGCTATCGAATGTAATAGAGTTTAAAGATATTTCGAAGTTTTCAACGGTTTGCTCGGCCCAATTTCGAGAGCCCTTCTTGCCTTTTTTTTTCTGATAAGGGACGCCGACACCCGTGATTAACCGTTCTTTATTGCCTTGCCGCCGTCACCGCCATCTGACAGTGAGCGCGCCGCTCAACAATGGAAGCTTCAAAGGGGCTGCTGGAGTGAAAGAAACGGCAGGGCATGCTGTTTCCGCCTGGCTTTTGCGGCAATTCGACGTTCACAAAAGCGGCGCCGGCGATATATATATATATATATATATATATAGCATTCCATGCTCGTTTCTCTATGTTGACTTCCATTTTTGTGTCTCTGGAATCAAACGCGTCATCTTCCTCGTCGAAAAAAATAAACGAAAATTTCGACAACTTCTGGAAGGCGACCGAATGTTTCGAAAAAGACGCGTGATCAACCCTACCAAAGTGAAGGAACCGATCCGTCGCGAGAGTTCTCTTTTCTCTTCTGCTTGTTAATGGCGATCCCCGCACGCAAGTTGCACAGCTTCCTTTCTCTCCCTGTGTCTTTTACTGTGTATTTACCATCATCTATACGTGAGTCCCGTTTCCACATAGAATAGAACACTTCCTGCTTTTCAATTCAGCGACTTTTAGCGACGTTGCTTTTGTCCTTGCACCTCCGCTTTCCCTCCCCTCAACTTCTTTCCACGGCAATCACCGAATCTTACCCTGTATAGACTAGATCGTGCCGCGCAAGGGATTTTTACCGTCTTGCGATTACCTTGCTTTTCTTTTCTCTCACATCAAAAAGAAAAGAATCTAGACGGATATCCCAGGTTTCGAAAGTGGCTTTCCCATACGATCTATTCTCATATATTTTTCCGAAGCTATTTTATTTTTACGTGTATTCTCTCCTTACGTTCTTCTTTTGCTGGCCTCCCGCTGGTCTTTAATTCAGCGACTTCTCGCGCCGCTCTATTGAAAACACGAGACAGGAGGAGGAGGAGGAGGAGGAGGAGGAGACCGTAACGCCTCTCTCGGTTGTCTATTTCCTGTCTTTTAAAGCTCGCGACATTATTGGCGTTCCTCTCTTAGTCCAATAAACGCCAAAAGAAAGGAAGAAACCATACAGAGCTTTCTTTCTTTCTTTTCCTTCATGTTGTTTTTAAACAAAACGTGAAATAAAATGTCTCCCTGGTAGACAGCTGCTAGCAAGACATAAACGACAATGTCTGCGAACACCCCCTCGAAAGACATTTTCAAACGTAGAAAACGAGTAGATAGGATCGCCGTGCGTTTGTGACTGGAAGAAAAAAGTATATATATCATCCCGATCCCGCTGCCGTTGCTGTTCTGTTCGACGTGTTTATTTCTTCACTTATCACGCCGCGGTGTTCGAACGTTCACACCCAAGCCGATATTCTTTCCATCTACGGCCCCGTTATACGTACCGACATCTTCTCTCTTTCCGTCGGATTTGTTTTTTTTTTCGTTGTTGTTTTTTGTTTTGTTTTCGGGGAGCGATGGTCTTCTCGTACTCCTATACACTTCCCTGTTTGCCATCGGGGTACTGCGATTCTTGTTTCCGATTTCTCTGGTCCTCCCGTTTCCTGTCCACTTCACAACTTTTCCATCCACCGGTCGAGAACTCGCGTGTGTGAGTGTTTGATTTCTCGCCGTAGAAAAAAGAAGCTATTTTCAATTCTCCCTCAAGTTTTCTTTTGTCTCGCCTACCCCGCCTGTTTCTGTTGTCTTTTTCTCTCTGCGTACGCTGTCTCCTTGTTGACTGGTTGCTTCCTCGCGTTTGTGAAGTAGACGTTGCAGGGGAAGGCGTGGACACGGCGTACAACGTGAAGAAAACATTGTCGCGCAAGGTGTGGGGGGGCGAGAAATAAATAAAGGCGTGTACTGCCGCCGCCTAACCGAAAGTGCGTTAGTGTGCAGTGTGTGTGTGTTTGAGGATACTGACACAATATCCACGTGTCTCACGAACCCCCCCCCTCACCCCTTTACCCTCGTTCACACACTTCCCGTTTCCTCCCATCCGCATGGCCCCCACAGTTGTCACTTCCGCTTTAACTTCCACCCCACCCCCCCAAGCCCCTCTCTCAGCTCTTCTGTCAACGGCTCCGGTGCGGTGCGTGTTGTTTACTGGCCGCTTCGGTCTAAAGTCGCAGCCGTTCCATTTTCGCTTGTCCCTAAGAGCGTCACTGAACCGTGTTTACCGACGTCGTCCCCGCCTATGCCGCCGCCGGCTTCTCGAGCCCAACTTTCTGGCGTTCCTTGCGAAACGCCTTTTCCGAAGAAAATGAACTTTTGTAAGAGGCTCTCTCGTAAGCCGCGCACGTGTACCCGCAAGAGCGCACAGATGGATTCGGAGAAAGGGACAAAGAGAGGATGCGTTTCAAATCTTACTCTCAGCTTCGCGCTTGTGTTCTATGTCCTCAAGTCAACTGCGCTGTCCTAGAATCTGCTTCCTTTCTTATTTCGTACCGCTTTATTTATCTTTTATGGAAACGTTTCTTTTCCTTTTTCTTGCGGCGTAGCGCAAAAGGAGGAAAAGTGGAACCGTTCTCGCACATCCCGGCAGTCTGAATTCTCGCCCGTAAAACCACCTATATATACCGTCTTGACCACTTCACACAGCGCGTTACTAGAGGCTGGCGTTCTCGCTATGGAGGAAGACAAACTTTTTTTTTTTAGAATACAGAGGTCCGTTTTCGAAACTTAGTTACAGCTCACTCGTACCGAGTTTGTCGACTCGCTTGTTCTTATCAGCTACTACGCGTGATCTTCACGTAATCACGCCTGGTATGGTTAGGTTATAACTGTTACCCACAATAATAGGTAGTCAGCTGCATCGGACAGCGTGCAGTCGTACGAATGGCTCGTTTGTGCAGGCAGGCTGCTCGGGGGAGCTTTCTTTATTCACGTGGGGATAGCTGTACGAGGTCTGCTGCGCAGCGCAGTCTGGTGGCACCTCGTATTTTTTTGCAGACTGGTCATGGTGGCGTAGGAACTTTGGCGTTGCGCAGCTATACCCGAGGGCGCAGCATCAAAACCTAGCCGCGACGACGGCATTTTGATGGCAACGAAATGCAAAAAAAATGCCCGCTTAGCGTGGATTGGGTGCTCTTAGGATCGGCCTGCAGCTATTTCAGCCCGCTGCAGGTGCGTCGATCGATCCGGGGTGGTGGCGCCCTTCAGAGAACCAGCGAGGACAGCGCTAACCAACCGTGAATTTCCTTTGGAGAACTGCGGACTACGGCAGCCCTGGAATTTAGGGGCGCCGGCTGGGTTCGGGCGTGTCCATCTGACTACGGGGACGCAAGACAATGGATACCACGACGACTGCGCTACAAAGGTCGTCGGCCCTCGGAGAGAGCACTGAAACCTGTGCGGCATGTGTATGTGTAAAACCCCTACCCCCTCCTCTCAAAGGCGGCCACGAGAACTTTCTACGATGACGTCGAACGATGGCGTCGAACGGAGTGTTTATAAGCAGCGGTTGTCGGCGGCTAGAGGGTGCTCGTCGTCGTGCTCGAAATGTACTCGTGAGCTGTGTGCTCGATTGCTCTATGCTTCGTCTTGCGGGCTCCATTTGGGAGCCACGCTAGACTGTCGATGTATGTCTTGTTTAAACTGTAAATATTGTAAATAAATCCTGCTCGCCTAGTTCCTCCCAAGTTCCTCTCTACGACCTTCAACCCTTACAAATGGTGGCAGTGGCGAGATCGTCCGACAACTCCAATAGTGCATGTTCAAGAACCCCAGTTGGTCAAAATTAATCCGGAGTCGCCCACTAAGGCGTGCCTCGTAATCACGTCGTGGTTTTTGGCACGTAAAACCCCAGAACGTAATTATTTTTAATAGTTCTGTGGTTTTCGCAATGGGAATGGGTCTTCGGTCGTATCTCGTATATCGGCAGCATCAGATCACCGATTTCTACTTTCGTGCGTCCTCCGATGCAACGAAGCAAGTTGGAAGAAATGAGATTTATATGACTTAGCGAAAACGTACAAACAAAAATATAAGGAGCGATCGGAGTGCGACGGTGGCGGTCTTGCGAAAAGCCCGTATTACTCCAGGGGAACGCGTTGAGAGGCGTTGTTGAGGCTATCACAATCGATTGCTGCAAGAGTAAGAACTGAACTTCGTTTTCCTCATTTCCTGTTTCTCAGTATCATACTTTGTTTTTATTTTATTGTAAAGAGTGAGTGGTGTGTGTGTGCGTGCGATTGCACGTGCGTGTGTGTATTTTAGGCCACGTGAGTTTTCTTTTAAGATGAAAAAAAGAAATATATCCCTGTTCCTATGGATTGTGTCGTCCTCGGAAGTGCGTGCATACAAAGTGTTGATTGTTGCGAAATTGCGGTTTTGCAATGGCTTCGAGAGGGATGTCCCACGACCGTCGTTGTTGAAAAACGGGGGAAGGAGATTGGCAACGTTTGAACGTTCCTCTGAGCTTTTTAGAGCGCAGCTCCTAGACGCCCGTTCCTGCGTTGAGCGTCGGCGTCATCCGGCGTAACCGAATGAATGAGCACAGCGAATGATGAAAGACGGTGACAGCAAAGAGAGCGCGAGGAGGAAAGCTGAGGAGAAGAGCCTGAAAAGGGAAGCGTAGTGCCGGGCAAGACGTGTTCTGCAGCGACGATCGCTACGACATGGCGCCAGAGTTCCACGTGTCGTCTGTTCACCGAAGACGCCATCGATATGGCGGCGAGCGCGTCCACCGGCACCGTATATGGAAACAAAGCGCTGCATGAGTGGAGGTCTGTCTGCGACGCCTGCTGTGAATCGCGCCCACGCGTCACCCACGCGCTGCCTCTCGCGATCTCCCGATTAGCGAGACAGTCGTGCCACACCGTTTTCAAAGTGCCGCACGAGAAAGATTGCCCGCACCAGCCAATATATCGCGAGATGAAAATACGTACAGAGCTGCTCCCAAATTTCGCATTAAGAAGTATCGTAATTGTCGGTTAATTTTTTTCTTTCTTTCTATGCTTTTCTGCAATCTTCGGAGGGCCTCAAGTAAACCTTCATTTTCTCAACGCATAGTACACGCTCCTTTTTCAGATGACATGGGGATCTATTTTTTTTCAAATCTCAAAGGGGTTGGAAAGGTGGGGGGGGGGAGTGCAGATGCAGCAGATCAGAACCTTAGCTGGAGCGTCGACGTACTCTGGCAGCGATAGGCATTAGCGAACGAACTGCCTCCTCCTACCCCGCGTTGCTTGCTGCTCGCTGATATAAGAATCACTGTGACACCGTGGACCCCTTTGTGCACATGACTCCGTGCACAAAGGTGCGGGAGTGAGTGTGTTAACCCTCGCCCTCAACGCGAGCCCTTCGACCACATTGGACGCTCCGATTTGACGAAGGTTGGACGCCAGTTTTCCCTAGCCTAGGGACCTAGGGAGCACAGAGGGGGTTTAAGCAGGCGCTTTCGGCTCCTCGGCGTGCTTCACTCCAGTCATTCTAGACTGATGAGATGTAACGTTATCCACTCTAAATGTAGATATTGCAAATAAACCCAGCACGCCTCGTTGTCGACGAAAACACGTTCCTCCCTTCAGCAACGTCCTTAGCGTGGATGAGTCGGACGACGGAATGGGCCAGCTGCTCCTTTTTATACGCCCGACCCCGACTCTTTACAACAGTTACTAAGCACCGTAATTAAGCTCCGAAATTCGCTGTGGGTAGACCCGCCGCTGTACTTACTGTGAAGTGAAATCTACGACTTCCTATGGTCTAGTACGGTGGTCTAGTAGCGGTATTCTCGTCAGTTGCACCAGCGGGTGGTGCCTTCGCATCGTTGCGTTCAGGAGCCATTTAGCTCCTGCTTCTCGCTCTGCCGTCGCTTGCGTGCAGGTCGCGGGAGAGGCAGTTCAACCAAGATGCAGTGCGCTTGCTACCGCACGTTTAACACCTTGCATGGTGAATTTGGTCGCCCCGTGTCTTTCATTGCGTGGCACTGAAACTATCGCGTTAAATGCTGCACTTGCATAGCATTTTGATATGTGTTTGCACAACATTATGCATAGCTCTATAGCGTCACGTATCGTCCTATCGCGTTTACCAGCTCCACCAATACAAATCATTCAGGAGTGACATGAAACTCCAGGCGCATGTTTTATTCTATTTCCTAAGATATTAGTAACGAAATATTAAAGGTTGTTCATAATTTTGCTTTAAAGATATCCTATTATTAAGCACATCATATGAATCTTTAAGGGTACATTTTATAAAATCATGTCCTACTTTAGTGCTTTTGTTTTCTTTTACCTTTTTTTTCGATTACTTCGGAGTATCTTAAGGCCGTCTTGGTCGAAGGCCCATGTCGGGGCCCCGACACAAAGAGTTCAGCCGCCATTCAGGTGCTGCTTCCAACTCAAACGAGCGCCGGTAACACATGTGGGAACACAAGTACACAGGAACTGCGCAGCTCATATCCGTCAAGCCCGACTGTTTCAAGCGTTCCTTCCTGGCTAACGGAGATCGTTAGCGCCGAGCAGACTACGTGCTTCCTCCGCCAAATCCTTGTGCACCGTATATGTTGATGGCCGGTCGTGCTCTTGCTTCTTCTGCTGCTTCTATTTTGCCCTCTGCAGACTTCTCTTCGGCGACTAGCTTTTCTTAATCCTCGGCTGGGCAACTTCCTTTGCACCGGTCATCAGAGCGAAATCGGTCTCGTTCCTTCTTGTCATCGCAGTTACCTTATTTTTGCTCGCTCCGCTTTCTTATCCCTGCTCCTTCCCCTTATCCTTCTTCTCCTTTTTTTTTTTGATTTTCTTTCTTTATTCTGAGTCAGCGAGGCGCGCACATGCAGCGTGGTGATCGCCAAAGGACTGCTGCTGCTCCTCTTGCAGATAATCCAGCCTTGTTATCCCCAGATTGCGCAGCGCAAGACATTGCGTAACATAAAGAATTGGGATTCGTTGCCTCACCGGGGCTTGCAGTACGCGTGCGTGCAGCGTGCGTGCGTGCGCAGCACACAACTCGCGTGCCTCCGTGCGCGCTGCACAACGCGAGACTCAAGCAGTCTCATTTCTCGGCCAGTGCCCGCTGCTACTTCAGCTCTTGACCGTCGCTGCTGTCCTTTCTCATCTGCGCAGAGAAGGTGTGCGCGCTTCGTGCCTCCCATACTTTGCGTCGTTCCTACTCTCCGCTCGTTACCCTCCTCCCCGTAGCCCCTCCTCGCCTGAGCAGCACAACGCGCCGGCGTGCGGGCTGTTTCGAAACCCCGCGGGAGCCTCGGAGAAAACCTTAGCGCTACTGGGACATTTGCAGAAGAAAGAAAGAAGAAATTGGAAAAAGAAAGCACAACGAAAGAAGTTTGGCGAAGCGAAGGGAGAACAGGACGCGGCAGTCGAAACGCTGTCCCGGTGTGAAGGAGGTCATTCAAGGCGTGTCGAAAGACGTGGACGAAGGGAACGCCCAACAAAGGGAAGAGCCAATGTAGCCCGTCGTCCCTGGTAGTTCGGTGTGCACGCTACCGAAGTGGTCCTTCAGATACAACCGTGGCCGTTTTGAGGCCAAATTCGTACGTGCGTGCTTATGTATATGCGCTCCGAGAAATCCAATTTCAGCGACGTCGGTATAGCGAGGCTTCTTTCAATCCCTCGCGCGCCAGTTCTCTTTGCTTTACGTGTACCGATCTGACCATACCTTTGCGGTGTCGTTGTTTCGCGTAGGCACAACCTACTTTAGGGCAGCGAAAGTGGAGACGTCGGCTGAAGGGACGCGCTCTTTGACAGCCGCCTCTGATTAACACAGCGGTTCTCTTGTCAGGGCTCTGAAAATAGAGCGTTCACTTCGGAACGGTTTTGTCGACGTGAAAATGGGGATGTTTACTTTTATTATTCTTTTCCCAGCTGTAATGAGTTCGCTATAGCGGGCTCTTCTGGATGAAGTGAAAATGCTCGGTAAACGCGTTCGATTGCTTCGCTTATTCATCCTGTCTGACGCACGACGTCGCACTCACTCTGAATGGGAAGCTTTATTCTTAAACATTATTCACTGGAAATGCCTGTTTTACGAATGGGCTGGTGACCCTGTCCAGGTGTCCTTTTTTTCTGTTTTCTTTTTTTCTCCTTCTGGCTCGTATTTGCTCTCTGTGCCAGCTAAGTGTGTGCAAGGCTCTCCGTAAAGAAACGAATGTAGAGGCAAAAGATTCTAATCAACCCACCCGAGTACAGTGATATTGTTCAGGATTCATTTTTGGGCGCTTTATTACGCGTGCTTATTTCTCATGAAAATTTTCCAGGCCATTCAAAACGTGGCTGTGACAAAGCGCTTTTTAACTTAACATCGTGCAGCCGCGGCTGTAGTGCAAATGAAAACGAAAGCTAAACAATCCGTATGAATTGTCAAAAATAACAAAATCTGCTCAATATTGTACAGCTGTCAGGCACACCTGTTGTGGTAAAGAAGGAAAGAAAGAATCCACGTGTATTATAGAAGAGAAAAAAAAAAACGTTAGTGGTTGTACAGCTGCCAGGCACATATTTATTTATTTATTTACTTGTTTGTTTATTTGTTTGTTTCATTGTTTTAGAATTACTCATTTCTTTTTCTTTCTTTTTTGAGAATGGACTCACAGTTTACTGATTGACTCTCATGATCAAGATATGTGCAAAATTTCGTCTTCGTATAGTTTATGAATTGTAACTGTGGATATTGTGAGTATGAAAAATTCTTTGAAATAGTTGGTTTCTAACTACTTAATGTAATATACTAAGAAAATAGTTTATTTTCTCTTACGGTTTACCCTTTGTCATATTTAATTCCTGCTTAAGGCGCTTGCCGGTCGCGATTCCTTTTTTTGTCTCTAGTTTTTCTAGCATTTACCCAGGCAATAAGAAGATGAAACAGAAAGTATTATTCGTGGATACGTATCTTGCATGTAACGTAGTACCTGCTTACCACGTCGCTTTAGCGCATCGCGTACTGTTAAGAACGGCCCGATGACGTGCAAGTTTTGCCTGCCAGTTGCGCCAACGGGCGGCATCTTTTCCTGGAGCGCCGCCGCAAACCTCTAGCCACGGCGTCACCTCGTCGCCATTGTAGCTAAACGGCCTCGTCGTGATTGGGACTGAATGAGTTCGACGAAGCAGGCTTTGTGCCGCAACACGACACCGCCAACCGGGTCGGCCGCGAGCGGGGGCGAGTTGCCGCGGGAACATCGTCGGGGACTCCTTCCCACGCGCCGACCAAGACGCAGGACAATGGCTACCCGGGCCCGCTACCCGGGTCAGCTCCGAGTTCTACGAAGCCCCTCTGACGTCGGGTCCGGACCGTGCACCTGTGTGTGTGTTAAAGCCGTCCCGGGGAGAGGCGGCGTGTTTACAATGACTGGACGAACGTTTCCGTCCCCTTGGAATCAAGGGGGAGACCGAGTGTTTATAAGCCGCTGTTGTACGTATGCTCGACACACTTTTCTTAAGCAGTCATGTTGGACTGAGACTCTCTCTCAAGCAGTCAAGTTAGACTGACGTACTTTCTCTCGAAGTCATACTAGGCTGATGGAACTGCATGTAAATACTCTAAATAAACCCGTATTCCTCGTTCTCGATGAGAAGCAGTCCTTCCCTTCATCAACGTCCTCAGCGTGGATAAGTTGGACGACGGCATGGGCCAGCTACCTTCTAATTCATGCCGGACTCCAATCTTGACAACGGATCACGAGCGATGGGATTGAGCCCCCAATCCTGTCAGTACAGTGTCCATAGGTACTTGATGCGTATAAGCAGCTCAGTGAGAAGACTTCGTTAGTTTTTTTCTTCCTCACCCATACTTTCTCTCGACGTTGTCATCCATCATTGTCAACACCGACTCGCCATGCGACCACGCATTACGCGAAGGCGCCTCTAAAAACTAGTGGAGTATCTGACAATAACTATAATCCACATTTCTCTGACAACCTTACTCATGATTGAAACTCGGTCCTCTTCAGTGTTTTCCGAGGACTCAACGTCAAACACTGGGAGCCCCAGGCTTCCGGTCTTCCGGGCGCAAAATGTACGCCGAATTCTAATCCGTATCCCGCAAAAAGTACTGCAGATAGAGCCTCAGGGGGGCGCCTCGACAAGGGAAAAGGATGGGGGGGGGGGGGGGGGGGTCATGTCGCACAGGCTAGATTTGCCTGTCCAGAATGTCACGACGTCCACAACAAGGGACACGTGAAAACTCTCGACTCCCGTAGGGTATACGAAACTCTCTGCGACGATAGGCGAGGAGACTGGGCGTCAATATCGGACGTCACCGATCACGTGCATTCCCGTACAACCCTGACTTCACTTCCGGCGCTTCTCGAAGTTAAGCGAATAAGCTTTGACGGCCTGGGCTCACTTATTCGTCGATACTCAGTCTACGCTAGAATTCACTTTGCTTAGTGTGTAAATGTATGAAACGTGTGTGTTCGAAATCATAGTTGAAAATTGTGAATTAACATAAAAATAAAAAGAAAAAGAAACACATTTCGAATGGCTATGTCAACTTTATAGTACGTTCTCGTTGAAAAGAAAAATTTTATTGATAACCACGACAGTACTACGCAGAGGTAACGAAACAAATTCTGTTCAGCTTACCATATTCTCAATATATATGGCGGAGATGTCTGTCTCAAATTTTTTTCCGTAAAGATTTCGATTTACTGAACGCGCGGGTGTATTCTTATCTTGTTTATTAACGCTGTAAGACGTGCAGGAAATTGAAGTTCTGTGTAACTCATTTCCTAATTATATGAACGTGATGCAAGTGCTGGCTCCTTTAGGTGGCGTCATCTATTCGTGAAACACACTCACGCACGTCTCCGGAAGTAAAGACATCGTAAATAACGAAGACAAACAGAAAAGATACGCAGTTGTTTATTCATTACGGCTGCGTGCGGACGAGCACACGCTTAAGGTGGAACTCTGTTATCCCGAGATCTCGCGGGACTATCTGCGAGGCCCGGCGCGCGGAACCAAAATGAGTGCTCGTAGTCCGTACATCGAAGAGGTGGTGTGCACACCTGGGACGACTCGTGTATAGTTGCTCAGGTGCAGTACCTAGAGTGAGCGCATCTTTCTTTCCCAGCAGGCATTCTCGGAGTGCTCTTGGCTTAACAGCGTTTGAAATATTCATCGAAGCCCGACTTGCGCAGCCAGCGGGCGACGACGTGGCTGTGGCGCGGAGTGCTGAGGCAGGCGCGCGCCACTGTAGGAGTTGCACTGTCACTGAGCTATTGCGGAAACGCCAGGCTCGCTTCGTACTTATTCGTTTTGGTATTGCTAGGAACGTCTAGTCGTCCATTTCCTCTAGATATGCACCCTGCTCTTTCTTTCTTTCTTTCTTTCTTTCTTTCTTTCTTTCTTTCTTTCTTTCTATCTCTCTCACTCTCTGTCTCTATCTCTACCTCTCTCTCTCTCTCTCTTAATATGCACCTGCTATCAGAGTTCGGCAGCTGTGGTGTTCTGCTGCTGAACACTAGGTCACAGAATCGATATATGCTCTGCGCTAAGGCAAAGGGAGTACTGACGTGCCTCACATGGGCTCCTGCGTCCTGCGCTCATCTCTACAGAAAGGCCACTCACCCCTTTCATTTTGCACCGTTAGAATCGGCAAGATTCAAGGAACCGGCGGATACCACCTACATTACATGTGAGTGCGTTTTGGTCAAGATATCGAGCTTCATCTTCGCCGACCGCCCCGCGCCTTGCTACGCCTAACGCCCCTCGAGACCACGGCGGTCCGCCGGGGAGAACACCTGTCGCACGTGCAGCAGGCACAGGGCGCGTGAAAGGAGTCCGACAGCGCTCGATGCCGCACGAGCAACAAGCGTCTCACGTGCACTGTGAGCCGAAGCCGACGCATCCAACGCCCGAGGGTCGTTTCGCGGAAGATATGATAGGCTGCGTGTCGCTCTGACGTCTCGGGCCAAGATGGTTTTCGCTTCGCCCGGAGAGCGCCCACCACGCGTTCGCCACCGTCGCCATGCCAGTTTGAGCCTGGTGACACTCGGCCCTGCATCCCTCGACGAACTCCGGGCAAGGGAGGACCTGGAACTTCGTGCCACTCGCATGCTGGGCCAGTGGCTCAGTCAACGGGCCGCCACCCTCGATCTCCCTGTGGATCCCCCCCTGCCTACTACAGCTTCGAAGCCTCTCCAGGACGGCCACCCAGTACAAGAGCCCCATGCTTCGGTCCCGCTCCCCCCCTCCGACGACGAGGACATGGACATGTCCAGTTCCCGGAAACGCGCCCGCGAGACGGAGAGCGAGGACGAGGAGCCAACCGGGCGACGTAAGCAGCCGTCGAGCTCTCCCCCCAGCCCGGAGCAGCACACGGCAGCCAGCTGCCACGTGCAGCAACCGGACCACGGCAGCGCCATTTCCCCACACTCGGGCGAAACAGCCGCCAACTCCTCTCTGCCTGCCGCCCAAGACGGAGGCCCTCCAAGAAGGGCGAGCACCACCTCTCGACATCCCGCCGAGTCTACAGCCGCCGCCTCCGCGCCCCCTCAGAGCAAGGGCGCACCCGGAACCATCCTCGACGCGCCGTCTGCTCCTGATGGCGGCGCGTCCCCTGCAGCGTCTGCTAGCGAACCATCTACAAACGAAAGCGCTGCCGACGAGATGGAGCTGACGGACGCAACACCCACTGTTTCGTCACATCAGGGCCCTGATCACCCCGCGGCGCGGTTCCTGAAGGACGCACCATGCCAGCCTGCTTCGCGGCCGAAGCCAAAGGGGCAGAAGAAGCAGAAGAAGAGGAAGGGGCCTGCCCATGTTTCCCGTTCGTCTCCCGGGGCAACGGACGACTCGCGGCGCCCGCCCGCTACCCTGGTCACCCCCAGTGTGCCTACAGCCGCAGCACAGAGAGTGACACCATCCGCCCGCGAGTCCACCACGTCCGACTTCACGCTGGTGCAGTCAAAGAGGGACCGGCGTTGTGCACGAGCCCTGGCGACTGCTGCACTTCCGGTTGACCCCGCGGTCGTCGGTACGGTGCTCTTCCGCCCCTCGGCGCCCGGCGGAACCTTCCGAGGAGCACCGCGCCTCTCACTCGCTGCAACCCTCTCTTCGCGGCCCGGTGTTGCAGTGGTTCGCGTTAACCATAAGCGCAACATCGTGGCCGCCGATACTACCACCCGGGAATGCCTGGAAGAGCTGCTGGCAGTCACTGAGCTGCACGGAATTCCAGTGACTGCCCGACTGCCAGCCGAGCGCGGCAAGAGCACCGGCTTCCTGCACGGGGTGGTCGGGTTACCCGCGGACACAGACCTGCTGGGAGCCATCGAGTCGAGCGTTCCCGTGCTGTCGGCAACGAGGGAGGAGAGCACCATCACCATCCGATTCGCGGGACCGGTCCCCCCTGAACACGTGCGCCTTTTCAAGCTCGGGTTCAGGGTGCGACCTGCCCGGCCCCGTCCTGTGCAATGTCGGCAGTGCGGCCGCTTCGGGCACGTGCTGGAGTCCTGCAGATGGCCGACCGACTGCATCTCCTGCGGCAAAAGCCACGCGGAGGGCGCCTCCTGCGAGAAAGTCCGCTGCCGGAACTGCGGGGGCCCCCATAGGGCCGACACTCCCGCCTGCCCCAAATGGCAGGAAGAACGGGAGGTGGCCACCATCATGGCTTCCTCCACCTCGGCATTGTCGAGGCGTGCTGTCAGGGCAGCAGTCCGGGAGGAGAAGCAGCCACAGCAGTCCTCATCTTCGGCGCGGTCCTATGCGAGCGTGCTGAAGGGCCCCAGTCCTGCACCCAGGCATCCGGTACCAGCCCCTCGTGCCTCTCAACGCCAGCAGACACAGGATACTGCTGCTCCACCCGCCCAAACTACTATGGATCAGCTGGTAGAAAACCTGCTGCTCACCATGCAAGCAGTCAGCACCTTGCTGCCAGCTGACCATCCGCTCCGGGCCATCTGCCTGCAGGCAGTGGCATGTCAACAGCAACACAATCACCATGGCTAGTCGCACAGCAAAACGGCGGCCGCGCATCCTGCAGTGGAACGTGCGCTCGCTGCGCCGACGACACGCCGAACTTTCCGAACACCTACTTCTGCACGAGTACGACGTGCTCGCGTTGCAAGAGACATACACGCGCGACGGGGAGTGCAACTTTCCGGGATTTGTGGGCTACCACAGTGCGACCACCTGCGAGTTACGGACTTGCGCCAACGTGCAGTGCTGTGATCCGCTCCATCAACCCGGTCGCTCCCGCGCGTCTATTTACGTCCGTGCGCGCCTTGCCCAAGCCGTCGTTCGTGTGGCCGACATTGTGCCCACCTCCGTAGAGTGTGTGGCTGTGACTGTACGCGTTGGGGGGGTCGACACTTGTGTCGCCAGCGTGTACGTGCAACCCGTACGACGGTGGGATACGACCTTCATCGAGAGCCTCACCGCGCGCATCGGTGGTGACTGTGTCGTGTGCGGTGATTTCAACTCCCACCACACGGCGTGGGGAAGCGCCCACAGTGAGCCTAACGGCAGGGACCTGCTGAGTTCCATCCATGCTTCGGGCCTGCTAATCATCAACACCGGAAGTCCCACATTTGTGCGTCGGAGAGTACACGGGAGTGCGATTGACTTGTCGCTCGCGAGTGAGCGATGCCACTACGAGTGGGTTCGCAGCCCTGACACGCAGGGGTCGGATCACTATCCGATCTCTCTCGACCCGCTCGGCCTGAACCGCACGAGGACATGTACGTACCGTGTCACGGACTGGTCCCATTTTCGGTCCCTCTGCGCAATATCCCCTCCGGCAAATACAAACTTTCTTACGCATCTTACGAGGTGTTTGGATGCCGCTACAAAATCGTGCGCGGTGCCTGCTGGAACGCCGGTCCCCGATATCAAGCTTCTCAATCTGCGCGCTGTCCGTCGTCGCGCCGAACGCCGTGCCATCAAGAGCGACAAGGTGGAGCTTTGGACTTTATACAACCGCCTGGACGCTGCGTGTCGCCGTCACGCCAGGCAGCGCCGCAATCAGAGCTGGCAAAGTCTCTGCGTGTCATTGGAGGACACTCGCGACAAGTCGCGCCCTTGGCGCATTCTCGCTTCCCTCCTCCGTCCCAAGATCCCTCGCCATCCTGCACTCTCCATCGCGGTGGCTACGGGCTTGAGCACAGAGCAACTGGCCGAACTCTTCGCCGATGCCTTCGCCCCACCGCCACCGTCTGTGCGCCCCGTCAGTGCATCCTGCGAACTACCGCCGCACAACAAGGCTGAACTCCTCGCTCCCCTGCGCTACTTTCCTACGAGGGCAATCTTGGAGCACGTTGAGGTGCTTTGCTCGGCCGAGTTTACCCTTAGTGAGTTGCGCATTGTTTTGAACACGCGTAAACGACGCTCAGCGCCTGGTGCCGACGGACTAACTCATCAGGTCCTCAGGAACGTCGACGCAGCGCAGCTCCCTTCCCTACTCGAGGCCTTCAATGCCGTCTGGCGCAGTGGCATTATTCCTGCTGACTGGAAAGAGGCGATCGTCGTCCCTATTCTCAAGCGCGGCAAAGCTGCCACGAGCGTCAGCTCCTATCGCCCAGTGTCGCTTACTTCGGTAGCCGGCAAAACTCTGGAGGCCATGGCTTTGCGCCGCCTTGAGTGGATTGCCTCCGCCCTCGACGCTTTCGCCCCTGAACAGAGTGGTTTCCGGCGACTGCGCTCAGCAGCTGACTCGCTCGCGGACGTCGTAGCTACGCTCGAGCACGCAGCAAGTCGCCAAGAAGCCGGATATCTCGTGCTGCTCGATGTGCAACGCGCATTTGATGGTCTCCCTCACACCACCATCATTCAAGCCCTCCGTGAGCTACGTGTCACCGGCCGCCTCTTTGACTACATCGCGGCCTTCCTCAGTGACCGCACGCTCAGAGTGCGAGTTGGTGACACGCTCAGTGCCCCTCGCAGCGTGACCTCCGGGGTTCCCCAGGGCAGCGTGATCAGCCCATTTCTTTTTAACTTGGCTCTGGCAAGACTACCTGACTACATCCCCAAGATGACATCCCACGAAGTCCGCGTGGCGATCTACGCCGATGACATTGCACTGTTCGCGTGCGGGCCCACGTCCCTCGGCTTCCAAGTGCGAGAATCCCTGCAGTCGGCGATCAATGCCGTCGATGAATATCTCGCCAGCATAGGGCTCCAGCTCTCGGCGTCAAAAACTGAGGCGTTGTTGGTACACCCCCGTGCTCGTGCGCGCTTCGAAATGCCTTGTCTCACGCTGCGCGGAAGCCCCCTCCCGTGGCAGAGAAAAGTGCGCTATCTTGGACTTGACATCGACTGCCGGGTCAACTTTAACGCCGCCGTCTCCCAGCTCTGCAAGAATTCTAAGAAGGTGGCTGGCGCCGCACGCTCCCTGCTCGCCCGTGGTCGTGGCTGTACACCGCAACTTGCGCTTCGAGTTTACAACTCTGTCGCAACAACGCGAGCACTCTATGCGCTTCCCCTCACGAACGCCAGAGCCACCAACTGGAACGCCATCGACATGGAGCACCGCACCGTAATTCGCCAACTTTACGGGCTTCCTCGCAACTCGCAAGTAGGAGCAACTCTCGCCGAAGCGGGAGACTGGCCGCCCTCACTTCGCGCACGGAAGCAAGCGATGAACCACATCGAGCGCCTTCAACGTTCGCCACAGGGACAACGCCTCGTTTGTCGCCTCCACACCCTCGAGGGCTCGGGCATGGGCCAGCGTGCCACCGAGTTCAGCGCACTCGTCGCGTCGACGCCGCAACTCCTACCACTGCCGGTATCGCCGCACGCCTCCGCGCTACTCGATGTAAACACCACGGTGCCAGGCGTCAAGTCCAAGCGTCAAACAGCTGTTTGTGCTATGCAGCAGGAAACGGCCGCACTGCTACACGAGCGCCTAGGGGGCCGGCTGCTCGTTTACACCGACGGCTCCGTGGCGAGTGATGGTTCTGGTGCTGCAGCGTGCACGGCGCCGGATATTTGCGCTACACGGCAGTGCCGCCTTCGTGCTGTGTGGTCGTCGACGGTGGCCGAGCTTGCTGCGATCGACCTAGCAGCTGATCTCCTGCTTCAACAGCGCAGTGTTGTTTCTGCCGCGATCCTTTCGGACTCGCGCGCGGCACTGTGTATGCTGGAGAAGGATTACCTTGGACCTCCATTGGTGCAGCGCGTCGGCTCAAAGCTCCGCCATCTCGTCAGCCAGGGCTGCGATTTGGCGTTGCAATGGGTTCCAGCGCACATCGGCCTGCAAGGGAACGAAGCCGCGGACGCTCTCGCAAAGCAGGCTCACTCCCTGCGCTTCCCCCTCGCTGCCTCGGTCAGCGGCTTCGACGTGGCCAAAGCAACCATTCTGCGAACGCTCCGTGCGCAGCACCCGGACCAGCGCGTCGCCGCGGGTGCGTCACTTCGGCTCCTCCCCCGCGTGGGCTTCTCCCGGGCGGACCGCTCTTTCCTGCTTCGCCTGCGCGTCGGCTGCTACAGGACGGCTGCTAGAACGCACAGGCTGCAGGGAATTGGCGACCCCGCGTGCAGCAACTGCGCCGATACGGAGACGCTCGACCACTTGCTACTTCGCTACCCTGCCTTCGATGCGGAGCGCACGGACTTGTGTACAGTCTATCGGCGACTGGGACTGACTTACGATACGGCGACCGCGCTGCTATTCCCTGCAGCCCACTCGTCCATCGTGAAGCATGCTCTCTCAGCACTGCTAGACTACTGCAATGCGACGCACTTGAGAGCGCGGCTGTGAGCCCCGCACTCACATTCTTTTTTTCCCCCTTCCCACGTTCGTCCAGTCTTTCTCTCCTTCATCCTTTTCTTCCCATTCCCCCTTCCCCGTGCAGTGCTGTTGAGGTGTCCTCCTGTGAGAGACAGTTACGGCGCTGCACTCATCTCTTCCGTTTCCTTTCCAAAAAATCACTTCACACACGCTAAGGCAAAGCGGAAAGACATGAACCAGCGTCGAGTTGGCGGCTAAGCTTTATTCTAAATTTTTCTATTTGGTAGCCTCGCCCACATTTCTCGCGTCAAGTTCAGGCCCAGCTGGCAGCGCTCCAATTTCCACTTTTTTTCTTTTCTTGACATTCTAGAGGGTCGTTGGCGGGGTGGTCAAAAGAACAAGTGTGCCGTCTTGACCGGTACCAGAGTCAGTAGCTGCGGCTGCAGATACCTAGAACAAGTAAATACCAATGGTCAAGCAACTGATCAACTTTACCAGTATAAAACAGGTGAAGACAAAGGGTAGCTTTGGTCCTTTGCAGTGAACCTACGACTTAGGTAGCTTGATCCTGCTGCTGATAATTATGACGAGGAAAAATTAAAAATGCCGACTGCCTTGGCCGCATTTAGATGGGGGCGAGATGAAAAAACACCCGTGTCCTGTGCATTAGGGGCGCCTTACAGATCCCCGAGTGGTCAAAATTAATCCCAACTTCCCCACTACAACGTGCCTCATAACTAAATTGTGGTTTCGGCACTTCAAGCGAGCCCCGTAATTCAATTCAAGAATAAAGAAGTCCGCAATGGCTTAAAGTAATTCTCAGTCTGCCACTATATGAAACTTTCTCGTAATCCCGGATGTACACATTTAGCCCTGTACTGCCCCGTGCTACCCAGCGTATGATCATGCGAATACTTATTTGTAGTATATAGTCTGCCTCACTTGTTAAATCGTAACCTCATCACGCACCACGATATAACCGCCTCCGCTTTTTACTAGCTAAACAGCCAGCGACGTGAAGTGTTGCGTAAGCTTTTTTTTGAATAGACATGCGGTTGAGAAAGAATTACTTGGTCACCGTGCGCTTAAGTATAGAGGTCAAGCGAAGAAGTTGCTTTCAAAGAAGCATTGTTTCTGCGCAGATACTTCGTATTTGTTAGTATAACAAGCGGTTAGTGTAATGTAATTACCGGTAAATTCGGACGTCCTAGCATCTCTGAGAGTTCTAGCACGGCTGCCATCGATGAGTGCAGCTAGCAGTAGTCTAGTGAAGTACTCGCAATTACAGCCTGCTTCTATCTCGTCGGCATTCTTTTTCTTTCTATAACCTTTCTTCTTTCGGCCTCGCCTTCGTGAAATTATGACGTGTTAGATCGTCTGATTGGCTGCAAGAGCACCACGCACTTTCTGAGTGGCTAAAAGTTGTAAACTTGGCGGACTTTGTTAGGTGCATTTATTATTATTTTTCCTGTCAAGCAACGCAAGATGTAATCGCAGTACGTATAACCTTTTATTTTTGCTTCAGAGAGAAAGAGAGGTCATAAGGGAAAGGCAGGGAGGTTAACCAAGCTGAGCCCGGTATAGACTACCGTGCTCTGGGGAAAGGGGATTGAAAGGGGAGAAGGAAGAAAAAAGTTCACAGTTTGCACTGTTTATTGCTGAGTCAGTCACAGGCAGTCATGCAAGCTGGTGCATTTCAAGAAACACACCAGCGCCTTTGTGGTCTAGCACATAGCAGACGCACGAGGCCACCGGCCCACGATCTTCTCCTCTGTGAAAGGCTGGTTATCTAAGTGCCCCAAAGCTGTCCGAAGGGCACTCCGCTCATCTTCATATCTGGGGCAGTCACACAGGAGATCTTCGGTCGTTTCTTCCGCAGCACATGTGCTGCAATTGGCATTGTCCGCCATTCCTGTTAGGAAGGAGTAGGCGTTTGGTAAAGAAACTCCTACTCGCAAGCGGCACAGTAACGTTTCTTCCCATCGGTTATAACCAGGTAAAAGTTGCAATGTCATAAGGGCGTCCATGGCATATGGGCGCCGGTTGATGAACTCTGGTGTTTCCCTATTCCGTAGAGTAATAATATGGGCAAGACCGCTGAGGTGCCGCGTTGCATCCGTTCTCGACAATGGTATTGGGGTGCTTTCACATTCACCGTGAACCTCACGGGCAGCTTTGTCGGCACTTTCATTGTCAGTAATGTTGCAGTGCCCAGGTAGCCACTGAAATATAGTGCCGTGGCCTTTGTCCAGCGCTTCATGGTAGCGTAATCGTAATTGTTCATGTGGGCTCTCTGCTACCAATTATTCATGTGAGCTGCGGCGCAGAGCTAATACGAATGATTGCAGGGCTATCTTTGAATCGCAGAATATAGCGCAGTGATTTGGTGACTGTTGTTGGACATACAGCACTGCGCTACAGAGGGCGGAAAGTTCGGACCCTGTCGATGTTGTGACGGGACTGATTTTGAACTTCTGGGAGATTGACATCGACGGAATGACTACCGCACCAGTAGAGCTGGTTACAGTCGAAGAGCCATCTATAGAAATGTGAACTCTATTGGAGTATGAATCATGCAGGAGATATCGAGCGGCTTGATACAGGGCGCAAGTTGGCAAGCCGGACTTCTTTCGAACTCCTGGAATGGAAAGCCGCCCTTGTGGCTGCCGGAGATACCACAAAGGACAAGGTGATCTCGCTGCAGGCGGGAAATCGGATGGAAGACAGTGTCGGTACGAGGCTACAATGTCCTAAAAAGTTGCCTCTGGTGCACTTTCCGAGAGAGAAGCAAGGCGTTCAGACCGGAGTGGGGAAACGTGACGAAGATGTTTTCTAAGAGCGTCTTTGGCGATATACGTACTGGTTGGATGTTCCCTGGCGATGACAATTGCTGTGGCTGTTGAAGCGCATCGTGGTAGACCCAGACAGATTCTAAGCGCTTGAGCTTGCATGCTCTCAAGCACTCTAACATTTGTCCTCCGGGTACTTGAGAGCAGCGCGGAGTGCTGTAATGCGAGAAACCCATGAAGATCGCTTTATAAAGTTGAAGCATAGAGCACACCGATGGTCCCCATGCTTTTCCACCGATGGCTTTGAAAAGGTGGCTGATCGAGAGGAGTATCTTCCTTAGGTAGGATACACGGGGGCTCCAGGAGAGGTGACGGTCAATAATTATTCCTAAGAATCGATGGGTTCTCTTGTACAAGATAGGCTGGCCATTAAGAGGCACCGGCTATCCAGTCATGAATTTTCGTGAGAAGGCGACTAATTCGCTCTTTTCTGTTGGAACTCCGAGGCCTTGTCTCTGAAGATAAGTAGACCTCATCGTCGCAGCCTTTTGTAACGTTGCGCCAACCTGCGGGCGAGTTACTCCTGAAGCCCAGATGCAGATGTCATCTGCGTAAATTGAGAGACTGACCGACTCTGGCAGGGATTTCGCCAGCCTAATCAAAGCAAGGTTGAATAAAACCGGGCTCAAAACGTCACCTTGGGGAACTCCACGGCTGGTGTAGGGGTCTATAGTTTGACCATCCTCGATAGTCAAACTACAGACGTCCTCTCACGTCTTTCACGTCCGATAGCTCAATTGGTAGAGCATCGCACGCGAAATGCGAAGGTTGTGGGTTCGGTTCCCACCTGCGGCAAGTTGTTTTTTCATCCACTTTATATTCCATTAATTTATCGTTTCTTTATTTCATTTATTAAGCACAGGTAATTTCCCCTATGTTGTCCTTGGTGTCAGTGTTTGTTGGCTTCTCATGATATGATGAGGAAATGTAGCTTGCGACGAGTGTGAAGGAGAGCCTCTTCTTCTTTATGCAAAGCACACATACTGGTTGTCATCATGGGGAGGCATGGCCTGGGCCACATAGGTGAGCTCTTTGCGAACATGAACTACGACCTTGCTGCTTTTGCCACACGCGGTGGAAACAAAAGTTTCGTATTGTGATATTGTGAGGAAGTTTGTCACGTTTGGTTCACAGATGACTAGCACCAGGAACTGATTTACATATACAAATTGACAAAAATCGGAAATGCATGATTTCAGGCCTCTCGCATTCCACTGAAGAATTGAGGCATTCTTGACTTCTTGAAAGGATGGCTTCTGTAGAAGTGCACGAGCCGTGTTTCTAATGCAAGCTTTCAAGCACAAGAGCGAGAGCCTGCTGTACTTGTAAAGCGTATCGAGCAGTCGAAGTTTTTGCATTTCCCAAAAGTGTGCGAATCGCAGCCATTAGCGAATTCAGCAATATAACCACCTGCACATCCTGTTCAGGCAACTTGCCGGAAGCAGGAGGGACGCTCGATGAAGGCGATGTACGCCGCTCAAGCTCAGGAGGCGGGCTGGCATTTGGCAGTGCAGGCCAGGCAACGTCATAATCACTTTTCTGGGATTCTTTGTCATTCATTACGTTGCGTTTGGTCTCGCGCAAGGAGTGCTGTTCCACATTTCGAGGTAATGACGCCGCTGGACTAAGTTGGCGCTGTGTGTGTGTATTGGGGGGGGGGGGGGGGTGCCTTTCGCGTTCTTTGGCAAACATCTGCTTCCATGTGCATAGAGCCTTCCCTTACCATCTATCTATTTAAGTTTACATTTAGCCGCACGTTAAAGAACCCCAGGTGGTCGAAATTTCCGGAGTCCTCCACTACGGCGTGCCTCATAATCAGAAAGTGGTTTTAGCACGTAAAACCCCATAATTTAATTTAATTTTAATTTTCTTTTAAGTTTACTCTACTCCTTCCTGATTAGGAGGCAATTTGTCGACGTGGCTTGATGCGATCCTTTGCAGTTTCTGCACTTCAATACAGTTGCCTGGCAGGATACCGTAGCGCGAGACTCAGCGCAGCGCGCACATATATCTGCCGCGTTATTACAAAAACCTCTGACGTGAGCCATCCGAAGGCACTTGTGTGGCACTGCAGAAGTTTCGTAATGCACGGTTTTACGGCGTGGGCGAAAATGACCTACCTTTACATTAGACGGTATGGAGTCGCCCATGAAGACTATCTTCACACACCGTGAATTGCCAATCCTTGATAACTGCATGATGGTAGCATCAGGAGTGGCTGTCTTCACAAGGATAGGAAAGTCTTCATTTGGCATCGCAACATCTACGTCGTAGATGATGCCTGTTGCTGTATCCTTGTCGACTGGAATGTGGGCGCGCACTCTGATCCCGCTCAAATTAGTGACTGTACGCAAGGTGTCAAAAGCGGTTAAATGCACGACATCTACGACGAGTATGTTCGTGAGAGTATTAATTCTTATATCGGTTATCTCATTTGGTACCAATCTTTCAAGGAAGGTAGAGACAGCTTGCCTATTCGGCATTAGTCAGTGGCGAAATATCTCAAAGAAAGTCCCTCGTTGCGCCAAATTCCAGAACGTTGCCTATTGATACAGTTTTCAGGCGACGCTGATCGTAAACTCAACGTTCATACCGGTGACGTGGATGTTTGAAGCGGTAAAAAGGGGGGCACATTGAGCCGTTACTTTCGGCCTTGACCTACTTTGTAACGACGCTGGTCGGGGAGCCCACCACGCGGTTTGTGGTGTTTTGTAACGCGAAAGGATTTAACGCGTATAACTCGTGCGCACATTTCAGTCCCGTGAGAGACGCGCGTGGCGCAAGCGCGTTTATCAGCTCCGGTTTTTTGACGGCGCCGCGGCGCTTTTGGATTCGTGTAGCAGATGGACCGCGCAACGTGCGCGCGTCGAACCGAGGCGCAGAAAGAGAACGTGCGCCAAAACTCCGAACTCGGTTTACGTCTTTATTATTTTGTTTTCTTAAAGAGGCGACAACAAGCACGAATAAGTTTAGTGCTCGGTGACCAGAAATTTCGCAGAACCAAACTGCGACGCGCACCGCTTGCCGGCGTACGTCTGCCAAAACGGCTCGATTGGCTCGTACGTTACGCTGCATCTCTCTCTCTCTCTCTCTCTCTCTCTCTTCATTCTCAGTTTGAGAATTTCAGCCGAGCGCATTCGTTTCGCGCTCGAGAGGCAAAAATGAGAAAAGTCATTGGGCATCGAGTCGGCGTGCCGTTCAGTGACGCTCCGCCGGCGGACATCGAGGCGCTTTTGCCCATAACGTTCATTTCCATTTCTCTCTCTCTCTCTCTCTCTCTCTCTCTCTCTCTCTCTCTCTCTCTCTCTCTCTCTCTCTCTCTCTCTCTCTCCTTCTATGATACATTTTGATTCCGTTAATAAACACTCCCCGCAGATATGCCTTCTCTGAGGTCCCCCTAGTCAAATGGAATTACACTGTAAAATAATTTACACCCTAAAAAGTGAAGAAGGGCGTAAATGTATCTATAACTCACACCCTTAGGATGCTCGTGATGTAGATAACACCCTAAGGGTGTGAGTTGCAGACGCATTTACACCCTTTTTCACTTTTTAGGTTGTAAATTACTTTGCAGTGTAGGTGTTTTTTCTTTGTATTTTTTTTCTACTAATGGCGCAAGTGCAGATGTGCTTTCCGTGGTCATCTCCGCCTCCCTTGGGCAAATTTAAAACGTTGTTTACTGCAGTGCCCCGTTTAACCATCCAGTGCTGCTTGTTTGTTTGCTTTTTTTCCGAAGTTATATTAGAGAGAAAGCTATTTATTTATAGAACAACCGAGAGGTCTGGCTGGGCTGGGTTACCTGAAAAAAAAAAATTTAAAAATCGTATTTCTTAGAACGTAATATCCGCCCCTTACTAGAATCGCCGTATTCAATATCTGTAAGGAACAGCGTATTTAAAGCAGCTTCGACGGGCCCTGAAGCGCTTTTCTGACTAATCATAGAACGACCTTAATATTAAAGAACGTCGTCTCATGAATCTCACGCCGCAACAAGTTTTTCGAATTCTTAAACTATAATTGGAGTTATCGCGCCGATACCCGGCTTTGTCCCTCTTTTCGTATCCGCTGGCGCGCGGGAAGCTACACAGCGGAGAAGCCGAGAGGGCGAAGCCCCGGCGGCCAACAAGGTTGTGTCGCGCAGGCGAGAGGGCTCGTCGCGGCACCCCGTGTCGGCCGCCGTTGGACTTCGCCACGCAGCTCGGCGCTGACATCTCGGAGCATATTTATTTTTTTGCATTTATTTAACTCAAACTCAACGCTTACGTATTACTGAGAAAGCTCTCGCGACCACGAAATCAGCCAATATCGTCCCTATGGGTGCAGCTGCTTTCGATGACGCCGCGTGACGGCTCTGCGGAAGCGAGAGCAAGCGAACTTTCGCCGTTTTTGAGACAAGATTGTAAATTTATCCGCTGCATGCACTGCAGCAGTATCTGCTTCATTCGTTCACAGCAGCCTCTGTGGCGACGTTTTCTTTGCTATGTTCAAAAAAAAAAAAGGTTTCGGGGTCTCTTTAATGGTATGAAATTACCCGCCCCGGGGGCTCGGTGGCCCTATGTCGTGCTGCTGCTAAATACTAGGTCGCGTGCTCGCGAGCCGGTCCCGGCTGCTGCGACGTGGACGCAATGCTAGAACAGTACTGCACTTAGATTTACCGAAACGTTAAAGAACTCTGGGCGCTCAAGGTTTCCCTCGCGACCAGGTGGCGGCTTTCGGGCGTGAAACTTCGCCGGTCATTACAGGTGCCTTTTTCTAACGCCATGGGGAAGCGAATAGGGGGAAATGCACTCTTTTTTGCATGCGTGCGAATGGGGTGTTCTTACTGCCCCCCCCCCGATTTTTTTTTTTCGTGGTGCTTGTGTAGCGGTGGTGCTTCTTTTTAATTTTATTTGTAATGCCAGAGTTAATGGGCCAGTGTGTTATGAGGGTTCCATTCGCTCGATTCCTTTCTCGTCATCCATCCCTCCCCAATGTAAGATGCCGACGGAGCGCCCCTACACTATAACATTATTTACACACTTAAAGGTGAATAAAGGTGTAGTTCATCACTTGCGCCTTTACATTCAGAGATAGATGTAAGGGTGTGAGCTATAAACCGATGTATACCCTTGTACACTTTTAAATGCGTAATTTAATTTACAGTGTAGGACCGCTGACGAATTGCGAAAAGGAAAAAAAAAATATGTAGAATCGGTACATTATCTCAGACCCGTGGCAATCAAGAATGTTTTTTCCTGTTTGTAATGTCAGTCTGCGATGGACATAGCGCTTTATTTTGCAGAGTTGTATCAAGGTTTAATTCAGTCGCTCGATGGATGCGAGAAATCAATTCGTATAGCAAGCCGTGAATAATGTGGTGTTTTGATTCTCATCCAGATAAAACGAAGCTGATCTGTTTACGCATTCGGCGTAACGGTGTTATATTGTTTAACCCTTTCTGGGTTTAGGTCTCGGCACACCCAACGCAGCAGTGTTCAGCGCCTCGTTGCTTGATTACATTGGATTTAGTTTTTGCGCAAAACCAGTGAACTAAAACAAATTCCGCGTTGTTAAAATGGTCTTTAATTAGGGGAAAATGAGACATCCACCCGGCCGTAGCAATCGCTACAAAAGAAACCCATACAGATTCCTCGAAAGAGAAGCCTCGCAGTTGAAGAAAAATTCGCCCTGGTCCACCGCATTTCCGGGGCAGCCGCTCTACCACCTAAGCTAGCCAGGCGGCTAGCAGATGGCAGGGCGAAGTTGAATTTCCCAACAACTCGAAGCAAAGGCAAGAGTTTGACATAACAGTTTTGCGGAAACCCGCAAGGTGGAGAGAAGTAATTAATTAGGGGAAAATGAGACATCCACCCAATCGTAGCAGTTGCTACAAAGGAAACCCATACGAGTTCCTTGAAAGAAAAGCATCGCAGTTGAAGACCACCTTTGAAGCAATTTCTCCGATTGGGTGGATGTCTCAATTCCCCCTAATTAATTATTTCTCTCCAACTTGCGGGTTTCCGCAGAACTCTTATGTAAAACTGTCTTTGTTATTAGCTGCGTAATTTAGCTTCTCAAATCGTCGTCTGCGGTCTCTTGCTCTAGTTTATTTCTGGGGTTTACATATTGAAGGGTTTTTTGGCCCTCAGCCCCGCTTTCCGTTGATAAAAGCGTCCTGGCAGGCTATGTAATGACATATCCGCATGGGCGAAGCACGGGAAGAACATAGCACAACCGTTGACCTTCCAGTTCCTTCTAGTGCGTCGTGTTCCCGATCCTGGCGCGCGTACCATTGTAACGATGTTTGACGGAGGGGCACTCGCATATCTCCGTTTCATCTAGGCTCCCATGTTTTTTGTCCTGTTCGCTCCCAATGAGCAACCACTGGATACTCGCTTTTTTTTTTTTTTTCAATCGGCTAACGGTCGTGTTGTTCTGCTACGTGCGAACTTTTTAATGCGTAGCAGCGCCGGGTCCCACTTTTTGACACCCTCCTACTCGTCGCTTTCAGTTGTCATTTCTGTTTCGCTCTTGTTCTGCTTGGTTTCCAGCCCCAGTGCATTACCCATTGTCGGTGGCGTATCGACCAAAGAGGGGAGGGAGAAAAAAAATGAAGAAGTGCCGTTTCATCCCTCGGTAACCTAATCTAGGTGTAACTGCAAATACAATCCGTGTCCTGCGGTAACACGGGTTAGCCACTAGACGCCGGGAGGGATACAGCCGGGGCTGGTTTCTATGGCGCGAACGCAGACGCGACGTCCTGGCGCTGAATTATAAATGGAGCTCCGCTACACCCGACGCTCCTTTCCCCTTTTCTCTGTGCCCAACCCTCTTTCCGCGGTTTCCACAGCATGCGCTAAGCCGGAAAGAGGAGAGTGGTGTGTACTCGGGTATAATTCCCAACAAGGCTCTACGCGTCTGGCTTCGGAAACTGCAATGAATCACGCATGGTCAGGCGGTGAGACGACACGCCAGACAGAAACAAAGCGGATAAGTGAATCGTCCGCCGCTGCCTCTGGGAACCAGATAAAGACGTGATGGCGAGACGCGCAGCTTCGGTGTCGTCACGTTCGAGCGAGTTTGTTCCCGTAGTTATTATTGATGTCCGGCATTGTGGCCCGCTCGCATTGTTCCGTTTGGGTCGCCTGCTCGAAAGCGAAAGGAGCAGCCAGGGCTCAGATGCGGTACCGCCTTCGCGCATGCTTGCGCGGCGCTACATGTTTCCTTGAACATTCTGTATAAGCGCCGTTGTTTCTTGTTCGTGTGCAGACGTTTTGAGTGCCAGCTCAAAATACAGAAGCAAGACGAAAGGGTAGATTTGCTCTCTCACTCTCACACACACGCACACGCACACACAGACACGCGCGCGCGCGTGCGCACTGAGACAGTGACTTCTTTAAATGTAGCTGACGCCATCACCATCCGCTGTGGCATTTATGCGGCTAGTTCGGGTTGCGAGACAATGACGGCGCACTTATATAAGGTGCGCGTAAATAACCCACACTTATCAAAATAAATCGTGAGCTCTTTGCTGAAACGTCTCTAAATATCCAGGTCTCGCTTAGCGCCTTTAAGACCCATCAATTTAGTGTTACCGCTTCTCTCTCTCTCTCTCTCTCTCTCTCTCTCTCTCTCTCTCTCTCTCTCTCTCTCTCTCTCTCTCTCGCTCGCTCGCTCTATTTGTGTCATGTACGCTGGTTTACTTGTTGGTTTAATAGCCTTTGAGGCACAGGAACGCATTCTACATCAGAGCCAGCTCTCCCAAGAGCTGCAGTTAACAACATTGAGACTCCCCGTTTCCCCATACAACACGACACCTAACAGGCGCAAAAAAAATGCTCGTTAAATTCTTACGTCAACTCTTCGAGTTGGTATACTAATACACGCAAAGGTCACTTGCCGACTAACACGCAATGATTTCTCTCTACTAGTGCTGCATAAAGCACTACCACGCATCAAATCGCCGCCACGGCATGCGTTGGAATCGGTACATCACGTGTTGATGCCACGTTGGGACAGGAAGAGTACCGTCTTTCTTCTCGGTCAACCCCGTATGACTCATCATTGCAGTCTGTCGCGAAAAGGGCCATGCACTGGTCTCGCCGCCGGAGTATGCCGGCTCCTATACGTTGAACTTGTGTGTATGCATATTCAGCATGTTTGTTTGTTTGTTTGTTTGTTTGTTTGTTTGTTTGTTTGTTTGTTTGTTTGTTCACAAATTCATATTAGTCCCAAATTATACTTGGACTTCTCTCACTATTGCAAGAGACAGGACATGTCTTCCTTAGTGCACGCTCTCGTTAGAGTAGGGGTGTTCGAATAGCAATATTTCTGGGTAAAATCAAATGCGTAACTTTGCGGAAAACGACCATCGAATATCGAAAGGAATACTGAGTATTTTCTCTTTTATACCCTCGGTGATACGTAAAGGTTGTGTAAAGTCTGTTGGGTAAAAAGAATACTAAGTAAGGCGGAAGTTTATTTACATGAATTGGAGCTTTCAGTGCCGTTCAGAACTGGACAGGAGCAGAGTATATCGCTACGGGATGGCACGCCGTGTTAAAGGGGCACAGACATGGTGTGCTTGTCCAAATAATAAATTGCTTGGCGTAGAGTGAGAAAACAAATTCATAAGCTGCCTAAAGGCGAGTTATACCTACTGAATGACTGGAAAATATCTAACAGAAGTTAACTACGCCACACGTTTGCGCACCAACTCACCCAACTGCAGCAGAGTCGTATTCGAAAACTTGATATAGGGAATTCTCGAAATGAATACTAACGGAAGAGCAAAGATTGTTCTATTCCTATTCCAAATTTATATTTACGCACCCCTGCAGTAAGGGTGATACGCCGTAAAGACGACCCATTGCGTTAATTACTTCAGCGTGGTCTTTTTTCATCTCTTCGTGTCCGTGCAGGCTTAATGATCCAACCTAACATTTAAATTGGCGCGGCTCATGACTTGTTTTGTGTCTAGCTTTCTTTTTTTTCCGGATTAGTGCGCGCTGTTAATTTTTACCGTGGTATAACTTCTCGCTTAGCATGGCTTAGCACTCGCTCGCTTCACTATCAGCGCCGTTTCTTCGCTCCCCCCCCCCCTTCCCCGCTTTCTTTGTTTAGGCAACTTCCAAAGGCGTGCTCTGGGAGCGCCCTGTGCGCCCCAAAAGTCATTATTGCTCCCTCTCACTCCTCGCTTCACTTTGACAAAAAGTCGGCTTTGAATTAGCGGTTAATTAAACGCCGGGCTAATGAATTCATTCGTCTCCCGGTTTCTTGCGCATTCTCTATCCTTGCGTAGCAGCCGTTTTGTGCTTGTGTTTCTTGTGCCCGGCGTGTTTAATTGCTCGGACATTCCTGCGCATAAGCGCAATTCCTTGCGCGTAATTTCTCCAAGTTAGCGAACCTGGCAGAAATTTTCGTTCGTTATGCTCTTCCGTTTATTTTTTTTCTTTGTCTTGATCTTTCCCGGGGCTTCATTATTCGGATCCATTAGAGAAGTGCTACGGCGAACAACGCGCGGTCTTCTGCGAAGGTGGATAATAAACCTCACGACCATACCCGCCGGGCCATCTTTGAGAGAAATTGCTAACATAGCCTCGGTGCTCCTCCAGGCAAGCACAAATTGCTATTGAAACCTGCGCGGAGACGTGTGTTTAGCTGAAATTTGCAATTCTCCAGCGCCGTCTTAAAAAGAAGGCGCCCGCCGCACTAAAGCGAAATGGGAGTCTCACTGGACTGTTGTCCTGATTTGAAATCGGCCAGCACGCCATAGGTTCATTCGTGCAGTCTCTTTGTGAACAGCCCATCTCGCTACGTCGTTAGGTACGTTGACTAAAGGTGGACAACCCATGCACGCGACATTTGCTTGCTATTCTCCGTGCTCACTTTTCTGTCGCTTTTCTTTAACGATGATAAGATCTTTATAACAGTTCTATATTGTTCCAGATATGGGCCGAATTCACAACGCTCTTGGTTCGCAAGTACTCTTTGCCGTTGCCCTGACGCCTTCGCTAACCATATGCCCAGTATCACGATCGCTTGCTATCTTCAGTTCAGAACACTTCGAGCGTAAGAATTCTTTGTGAGTACGGGCTCACTAATACCCCGCGTACTTAAATCTCTTGAGTGACTTACTTTTCTCGCCTTCAATCTGTTGTCGGTATTCAGGTGACAGTATACAACGGATCTACGTATTCGCCCTGCGACACACTTCAAGGTTGTCGGGACAATGTGCTCCTGAGATGAGGCTCACGCAGTGCGTTAGTTTTCGGTGTCGCGATATAACACGGCGCGCTGCGAAGAATCTTAATGGATTCGCCGCCTAAGCGCCCTGCGAGGCTCGGCAGCCACTCGCATCGTGTCGGCATTCAGCATGCAAGCGCGTGCGTATTTGTGCGTGCGCGGACCGATTGGAGAGAATTTTAATTGAATCGCGCGATGCGATTCGGGCGAGACTCGGTCGCTCTGAGCGTCGTTCGCCTGCCCGCTCCCGATGCCGATGCTGCCGCGCTAAAGTTTTTGTTCCGTGAACCGCGTTACGTTCATAGAGACGCGGCATATACAAAGAGAACACGCGAAGCTCTCTCTCTCTCTCTCTTTTAGTGTTTTTGACGCTTGTCCGCTCCGAGGCGGCCGCAGGCGCGGCGGGAAGTCGATTCAGATGATTGGGACGCTAGCCTTTTGTTTTCTGATCGCCGTCTTGAAATTCATCGCGAGGCGTGCGATTGGCTCGGCCGTCGTTTATCATCGTTCTCCTGACAGGCTGACTTTTGGTTAGCGCGTACCGCCCGAACTGTCTGCCCAACGCCCCTTCCTTTTTTTTTTCTTCTTTATTCTGGTTTTTCCGACGACGACGCATCGTTTTGATCATCGTATTACTGTCTCTAGCGCCTCGATTAATGGCGTTCCGACGCCTCTTTATTTTTCCTTGCCTGTGTTTGTATAGGAATTTCGCTTCCGTGCACTTTCGTCTGCGACCAAAGGAAGAGCTTCTATTGCTGTACTCCTGCTCTTGCAACGACCCTGTGAAGCTAAGAAAACGTTCTTGCCGCCGTTGTCACCGCTGCACGGTAGCGCTAGTCTTTCTGCACGGCCATCTCTCCGTCCGCTTCTAATACTGCCTCTACGTGTCGTGTTTCTTTGTTGCTAGGTTACTGGTTGGGGTCGACAGTGCAGGTCTATTGGTTGTTAGCGGACCACGGGGTCGTGACGTCGTGTTTCTCGGGCGGAGCCGCAGTGACAGGGCCGCCTTAGCGGTCAGCTTCTTTTGCTCGGCACGAACGAAGCGCCGCCCACCGTTTGACGTCGTCACTTAGAAAAGAGCCGTTTGCTAACAGACCCGACTCTCGCGCTGACTTTCTCCTCACATTATTCCGTATCGCAAAGTAGTCGCACTACGAGCGTCCGTTGCTACTAACGTGGCCACTACTAACCATGCCTCTGAGCTCGGGATAATTATTGTGTATTTATTTCCTTATCCTTGCAAGCGTCGCTCCACGCGTGATCATCGCTACTGCGCGGATACGAAACGATTCCGCTGGAGAACTCTAGCTAGCATTCACGACGTCGAAGCGGTTTCTTGTGAGGCTGCCAAGGTGAATACGTGGGCGAAGAAAATAAGGTTGCAATCTCGGCCGACTGCATTCCAGGAAAGATCGAAGCCATGACCTTTGGAGTCGTGATTCCAGGGAAAATACAGAGGATGTCTTATTGTTTTTTTTTACTTAATAATCACCTATGCTTCAGCCACTCTAAGACGAAGAGGGTGGCTTGTTACGAAGAAACAAAGCTATATTTATGTTGCCCTAGTGATGTCCTTGTAGTCGTGTCCTTCATTATTATTGCCTTCTTTTCACATTTCTCATTCTTTCGCCGGCACATCGCTTTTACGTTGTTGGCACGGCGCTTATAAATGAAACAAAACTCACATCTTTTCACACACCCTCACATCCTTACAACCAAAACGGGTGTGAGTTATAGCGTGGTTTACATCCTTATTCACTTTTGAAGGCGTGCATTATTTTACACTGCATGTCCTAATGAAAACTGGTGCACACGTTCGTTATATTCTTCTCTTAAAAGTAAGTTCGTTGCTATACGACATGATGCATGCGCCAATCGTCTCAAAGCGCTGGATGGTGTCGGGAAGAAAGATGAATGCATGTGACGGTGGCTTCATGGGTAGAACGTCCGGATACCGTGTTGTGGTACCGTGGTACGAAGCCTGCCATCGTACACAATTTCTTTTTTCTCTTGAAAAGGTCTAAAACTAGGCGAGACAAAAGCCTACCTGCTGCAAACTGCCTCTCGTGAAACAAAAAGCGCTTGGCGTTGTAAATGTACAAGCAGCCACACGTTAGCCTTAGTGTTATATGGCGCGCGGTTTCTTCATATCGGGGGTTTTGAACGCTCGCAATAGTTGTACGACGTCGTTCCGAGAACTCCACATCCCTCGCCTCCCTGCCTGGACGTTGATGGCAGCGGGTCATAAAACACTGTCGGTCGGCTGTCATCCCGCCCACGGGAAGGTCATCGTGCTTCCCCATTGGCCG